>NC_056730.1:222496407-222522126 GCF_019279795.1 Protopterus annectens | reverse complement strand
CCCAGGAAAGGGGGGGGGGTTGGGGCCCCCAACCCGGAGCCCCCCCAGGCCCTTGGAGTCTGACATGGCACCAGGAACACAAACCCTGTGTGGTGTGACCTCCATCCAGTTGGCAAACCATCGTGTGACATATGTCTCCACATGTACGCTGGTGAGCCTTTCCATGAGTCCCACGTGGAGTGTTGTTTGAACGCTCCCGCCAGGTCATGGTAGTCTGTGCAAACCGACGTACCCCCATCAATGGCCTTAGTGACCCCTCCAGACAGGTCGAGCAGGTTTGGGATGCAGGATCTGCCCTTGACTAGGTCGATGTGGGTATGTTCTGGTATTGGCTGTACACCACTGTCTGTACTTATGGGCTCCAGTATGGACCTCCCCACAGCTTTGCAGACAAGGCTGGTCAAGCTGATAGGGCAGGGATGTCTACAGTCCAGAAGAGCACTACCCTGGTGTAGTGGGACCACAGCTGCCGTATGCCATCCAGCGGGGACCTAGCCTGTAGTAAGCCTAAGATGACACAGCGGCCTTATGTGTGGGGTGAGGGCCTCAATGAGGTTGTGTAGAACACAGCCAGGGACACCATCTGGTCCCATTGGTGCTGTGTTCACCGCTTAACAGATAACAGATCTCTCCTGGGCATACGAGATGTTTGGGAGGCTAGACTCTGGTGGGATGGATACGTCCCCTCTTGGGGGTAGATGTATGCATGGAACATGTCCGCTGGTTTGTTGACAATGTCTGTGGGTTCAGTGATCATTGTACCATTCTGGTGTAATTCCGGTCATGACTGTGTGCTCCCACCCATGTCCCTACCACAGCTAAGGAAGGCCCTATGGTTGTCTTATGTGTCCTCTGCAGTACCACTCCCACAAGCGGCCTTGGATGATTGTATGTGTGATCGTCTGTTAACACCGGTATTAATCAGTGATGCCTTCCCTGGTACTGATATTTCTCTATCATGTACTAGCTCCAACTGTCGTTGTACAGTTTGTCAATGGCTGGGGTCCACCAGACCATGTGCCTGCCTTCGGTGGACAAGGTCCTGATGTTATCATAATCGCTTGGTGCAGACATCCCTGGGGGTGCTCAGAGAAGGCATTTGTAAGGGTTTCAGCAGTGTGGCCTGTGTTTACCAGTGGCATGTAGGCCTTGTAGGGTACCACACTGGTCGTATGATGTGTGTGGTTCGCTGTGGAGAGGTGGTCACTTTGGTCTCCCATGCCGGTGTTGGCTGCAGGATGCGGATTACCAGTGGATTCACTATATGGTCTGACATCACCATTGAGGGATGTACATCCTGTGTGGAGCATATCCTCCCCATGTGTGATGATCAGAACTGGTATACGTTCCCCCCTTGTGGGTATGGTGCATGGGTGTTTCACAGCAGTCAGGTGTATGAACACCTAAGACCTTTGGCGTAGGGTGTTGTGTCCTGGGTAATGTTTTCGGTCTATGTATGGGTGGTTGATGTCACCCAATATGACGGTGTTGTGAGAGCATTCACACTCACCAGTGTCTTCAGGATGGCTGTGCAGGTATCCTGGGTTTGGGAGGGTGGTCTGTAGCATGCAACAAACTGTAGGGCAGTCCTAACCATGGTTAATTGCACCTGGATATTCCCCGCTGCTACGGGCATCTCTGCCAACATGGAGGTGTGTGTATCCGTCATGGAAATGGGGACTCCCCCTCCTTCTGTATTATGTCCGGGTTATGGTCCTGAACGCGTGATATGGGGTATGACCCGACAGTGCTGGGGTGCTCTCAGCAGCCCTGACCAATGTTTCAGTCACAGCACTGACATTGATGTCCTCCATACTGAGGAGGGCATTTGAGGGTGTGCAGCTTGGCCGTAGACCACTGGCAGTGAGCTGTATTATCCTGTGTGTTCTCCAGGCTTGTAGTGTAGGGTGGTAGGTCTATCATTCCAGCCGTGCCTGCAGTGAGCACTGTGGGGGTGGCAGGTGCCTTTGCCAAACCCTTGAAGACCGGGGGCGACAGCTGCCAGCCATACCATGCGAAGGGGCGTGTCATCCCAGGTAAGAGGAATCCGGATCCCCTCAGACTGACACCGGTAACCAGGCACATTATCAAGGGTGACCACATTGAGCCAGTATAGTGGCATCATACTTGATGAGGGTGGGATACTGCCCAGGGTCAGGGACATGCCAGCCTGGGCTACACAATCTGAGTGGCCCTCTATGTCTCCTGTAATGTATCCCAGGGTGGTATGCCACCAGTCGTTGACACCAGCATGGGCAATGACCGTGTCATACCTGTACATGCTGCGGAGTGACCTGAGTGCGTGTGTTATGTGGCGTATTCCAGTGGCCGGCAGGCAGCCTACTGTGATCATTCCCTTGTTCAGTATGGTGGGTGGGACGTCGGTGTGTCTGGCAGTGGCGTCACCCATTACAGGTGTGTCTGGCAGTGTGTGTGTCGCCTTTGGGGCTCTGCCAAGTTAGCACACTGACGTTGAGAACTATGTGTTGCATGTCCTATGTCTTGTGGAGGCAGTAGCTTGTGTGTCTGCTTTAGAGGGCTCGTTAGGTTCGTGACATGTCCTACAGTGCCTCCAGGTATGTCTTAGTGTGTTCATGTGTTTGATCAGCATTTGCGATAGTCACATGTGACACTGGGTATGTGGTGTGCATTGTGTCCTTCCCCCCCGCATGGTCTTGCCGGTCATGGTTGGAGAAAGCACAGCCCCCTGTCTGGCTATATAGTTGCGTCTGTCACATGTATTATGTTCATTGGGGGAGGTGCGGCTTGTCCGTGTCCATGAGGCACCTGTAACAGTGGCCAGGACGCACAGATTCACCATCTGAACAGGAGAGGTCGCTAGCAATTGACCCGTCGACATGCCAGAGGATGTGAATGCATTTGCTGTGTAACCGGGTCAGAAGGCACCTATAGGGAAGTGGGCACACAAGGGGATTCTAGGACAGTGTAGTACTCCATTTAGTATACATGTACTTTATCTATGTAGGAATACTATGGGAGCAGGTGCAGAGCTTTTCTGATGTAGAGAACAGACAGTCGGGATTGCAGGAAGAAAGGTCATACACATAAACCTGCGGAGCACGGAGCCGGATACAGTGTAACGTTGCTTACACGGTACATGACGCACATGTCCACACATATACTGCACCTGACGCCTGTGGTCGGTGCCACAGGCTACGGTGGACAGAGACATCACATACATGGCATGACATAGTACAGGTATGGTGACATTCTGCAGGTGTCGTATGCAGTGTGCTGGATACTGACCACAGGTGTCACCTGTCAGCTGTGGTGCACAGTGTTCGACAGTTGGATGCTGTACCGGTATAGGATTATTCCCGCATTCGCAGGGCGTACACCTCTATGGCACACACACCATTGTGTGCAGATAGGGACACCTGTCTGTGTGGTCGGCACCCTCACAAGACAATGCACCGACGCGCCATGTCACATCACAGGGGTGGTCTTGCACAGGTGGCCAGTAAGGCTCACAGGTATGGAAATGACAGGGCTGTACAATGCAGCACCACTACGGGATGGTCACCCTGTGTGGTCAGTGTCCAGCCACAACACGATATCTGCATACACCCTCTCAACAGGCAGCAGACATACACACATGTCGACACACTGACATGGTGGTGGCCACACATGTCTACAAGGAGGGATGACGTGTTGCATGTACTACACCATCCACATCGGTGCACCCCACACTGAGGTAGGTACAGAGCTCTACCATGGTGTACAGTGATGTGTGGCACGTGGCACATAGTTCCCCCGATCTGTAGCATACATGGGCACACGTTCCTGCACACATGTTGGTGCTAGGAATGCCACACCCGCTACATGGGATCTGTGCAGGCGTGCAGCGGTATGTGGTGCATCCTGCGTACTACCACTGTATCCAGCAGCTGTGCCAATATCTGCACTTGGGTGGTGGTAGGGGTTACATTGGCAATGTGACATATGGTCGAACCCGCATGGCCGATGGGTATGCATCATGGCAGCGCTGTCATGTAAAGGCGACATAGCGGACTGTATGCACATGGCAGTGTAGGACGGTGTGTGACACACCTGTGACCAGCACCTGCACACATGCATGTGGACAGGTGTTTAAACAAATGGTGTACACACAGACTGCCATGCGTGCTGTTACTATGCCACCATATGACGGCCCCCATGATGGGTATGCATGTGGGAGGGGGTTCAAACTGTGTTACGGACACCAGACACCGCCCCTGCATGGCTGCACCGTGCACAGTACACGTGTCACATGTATCCCCTGTTGCCATGTGTGTATGCATTGCTACATTGTGACATGTGTGTCAACATGCATGGTACATGGACTGTGCTTTGGTATCACAGCTGTCACAGGCAAACTGTACAAGGGTATGTGTCCCTGTGAACACCGCCACAACCTGTAGGGGGTGCATACCACAGACATGTGTCCGCCTTCCCTTCATGTGTGTATTACCGCGTACGCCTGTGCCATGCATGTGGTACATCACAGGCTTCGTATGTGTCCTGCGTGCAGCCCATGCACACAGCCTGGAAACCACATATGTGACATATCTGGACATTGTTTCACTGTGGTACAGCTGCATTCATGTGTCATACCTGTGTCAGGCCCGTGGCATGTGTGGAGCACGCCTGTCCGTGTATACCGGTACGGGTGGACAACATCACACCTGTGGGATCATTGATAGTACATGTGTACTCTGCATGATGGACGTACACCGCCACATAGTCTTCTGGACATATGTCACATGCAGTTTCTGGACCGTGAGGCATACTGCTGCACCGATGACATGGTGCTGGCATAGCAGCTACAGTGTTCACTTCGGTGTGTACATGTTCAGCCTGCACCTGTGGCGCCTGTGCTGTCATCTGTGTGTGTACGTGTGACTGCATGTGTGTCCACCCTGCACGTGTGTATGGGTTTACCTGGCCGTGACATGCGGTGTGTGCACTGCCTGCATGCCGGACGCCAGAGCACATACTACATGTGTGAGCATGGCCGGGTCGCTGTTGTGTGGCTGGACACACACGACGGTCCACAGTCTGCCCCCCATGCCGTAGCCCCATGTGTATGCATGTCTGCACTGTGCCGATTCTAAGTGTCTGAGCATGCCCAGTACGCAGCTGTGTAGATGGACACACAGTACAGTGCACACTGCTCCCGACTGCATTGATACCCCGGGTGCATGCCTGTTTCCCCTTCACAACTGCCACGTCTGTGGCATGGCCGGGTTGCTGTTGTGTGGCTGGACACACACGACGGTCCACAGTCTGCCTCCCATGCCGTCGCCCCATGTGTATGCATGTCTGCACTGTGCCGATTCTGTGTCTGAGCATGCCCAGTATGCAGCTGTGTAGATGGACACACAGTACAGTGCACACCGCGCCCGACTGCATTGATACCCCGGGTGCATGCCTGTTTCCCCTTCGCAACTGCCACGTCTGTGGCATGGCCGGGTTGCTGTTGTGTGGCTGGACACGCACAACGGTCCACAGTCTGCCTCCCATGCCGTCGCCCCATGTGTATGCATGTCTGCACTGTGCCAATTCTAAGTGTCTGAGCATGCCCAGTACGCAGCTGTGTAGATGGACACACAGTACAGTGCACACCGCGCCCGACTGCATTGATACCCCAGGTGCATGCCTGTTTCCCCTTCGCAACTGCCACGTCTGTGGCATGGCTGGGTTGCTGTTGTGTGGCTGGACACACACAACGGTCCACAGTCTGCCTCCCATGCCGTCGCCCCATGTGTATGCATGTCTGCACTGTGCAGATTCTAAGTGTCTGAGCATGCCCAGTGAGCAGCTGTGTAGATGGGCACACAGTACAGTGCACACCGTGGCCGACTGCGTTGATACCCCGTGAGCATATCTGTCTCCCCTTTGCAACCGCTAGGTGTGAGAGGCATGGCCAGTACACCTGTCGGGGGTACACACGACAGTCGGCACCGATGTCTGCTACTAGGCGTGTAGCCATGGCCAATGACATCCTACATAGCCATGGTGACCATCCAGGTGACTCATATGTGGCTGTCATGCCACACTGGCTGCCTATATCCTGCACGCCGGATTCCCTCTCATAGGGTATACTGTCATGTGGTGCATCCCGTATTCATGTCGTGATGTACTGCTCCATAGTTATTTGGTATTCCCGACTGCAGCACTACCGTGTTACTGTATGGCCACCTTGGGATGGCAACAGGCTGTGTGACTGCGCACTCTGTCTTCATTTCCTATCGGCCGCATTGCCTCTGCAGATGATACCACCCACCTAGGGGTATGCCTCCTGACAGTGCTGTGCTCAGTAATCCCGGTAGCGCGTTCTGCAAATGCTGCATGCTGTAGTGAGTTCATGTAGGTAGGCGTAGGTTTGACTCTCAGTGTGTGTGTGTGCGTGTGTGTGTGTGTGCGTGTGTGTGTGTGTGTGTGTGTGTGTGTGTGTGTGTGTGTGTGTGTGTGTGTGTGTGTGTGTGTGTTTCCAGCTGCCTCTGCAGATGAACATGCTTTTAGACGCTTTGCAACACATACCTTGCCTATTGCCGGCTATTCTCTTATGGGTGATGTCACCCGCCTAGAAGTATGCCTCTGACAGCGCTGTGCTCAGTAATCTCGGTAGCGCGTTCTGTAAATGCTTCATGCTGTAGTGAGTTCATGTAGGTAGGCGTAGGTTCGACTCCCGGCCCTTCCCTGTGTGTGTGTGTGTGTGTGTGTGTGTGTGTGTGTGTGTGTGTGTGTGTGTGTGTGTGTTTCCAGTTGCCTCTGCAGATGAACATGCTTTTAGACGCTTCGCAACACATACCTTGCCTATTGCCGGCTATTCTCTTACGGGTGATGTCACCCGCCTAGAAGTATGCCTCTGACAGCGCTGTGCTCAGTAATCTTGGTAGCGCGTTCTGTAAATGCTTCATGCTGTAGTGAGTTCATGTAGGTAGGCGTAGGTTCAACTACCGGCCCTTCCCTGTGAGTGTGTGTGTGTGTGTGTGTGTGTGTGTGTGTGCGTGTGTGTGCTTCCAGCTGCCTCTGTGGATGAACATGCTTTTAGACGCTTCGCAACACATACCTTGGCTATTGCCAGCTATTCTCTTACGGGTGATGTCACCCGCCTAGAAGTATGCCTCTGACAGCGCTGTGCTCAGTAATCTCGGTAGCGCGTTCTGTAAATGCTTCATGCTGTAGTGAGTTCATGTAGGTAGGCGTAGGTTCGACTCCCGGCCCTTCCCTGTGTGTGTGTGTGTGTGTGTGTGTTTCCAGCTGCCTCTGCAGATGAACATGCTTTTAGACGCTTCGCAACACATACCTTGCCTATTGCCGGCTATTCTCTTATGGGTGATGTCACCCGCCTACAAGTATGCCTCTGACAGCGCTGTGCTCAGTAATCTCAGTAGTGCATTCTGTAAATGCTTCATGCTGTAGTGAGTTCATGTAGGTAGGCGTAGGATCAACTCCCGGCCCTTCCCTGTGTGTGTGTGTGTGTGTGTGTGTGTGTGTGTGTGTGTGTGTGTGTGTGTGTGTGTGTGCTTCCAGCTGCCTCTGCGGATGAACATACTTTTAGACGCTTCGCAACACATACCTTGGCTATTGCCAGCTATTCTCTTACAGGTGATGTCACCCGCCTAGAAGTATGCCTCTGACAGCGCTGTGCTCAGTAATCTCGGTAGCTGCTCTGTAAATGCTTCATGCTGTAGTGAGTTCATGTAGGTAGGCGTAGGTTCGACTCCCGGCCCTTCCCTGTGTGTGTGTGTGTGTGTGTGTGTGTGTGTGTGTGTGTGTGTGTGTGTGTGTGTGTGTGTGTTTCCAGCTGCCTCTGCAGATGAACATGCTTTTAGACGCTTCGCAACACATACCTTGCCTATTGCCGGCTATTCTCTTACGGGTGATGTCACCCGCCTACAAGTATGCCTCTGACAGCGCTGTGCTCAGTAATCTCGGTAGCGCGTTCTGTAAATGCTTCATGCTGTAGTGAGTTCATGTAGGTAGGCATAGGTTCGACTCCCGGCCCTTCCCTGTGTGTGTGTGTGTTTCCAGCTGCCTCTGCAGATGAACATGCTTTTAGATGCTTCGCAACACATACCTTGGCTATTGCCAGCTATTCTCTTACGGGTGATGTCACCCACCTAGAAGTATGCCTCTGACAGCGCTGTGCTCAGTAATCTCGGTAGCGCGTTCTGTAAATGCTTCATGGTGTAGTGAGTTCATGTAGGTAGGCGTAGGTTCGACTCCCGGCCCTTCCCTGTGTGTGTGTGTGCTTCCAGCTGCCACTGCTGATGAACATGCTTTTAGACGCTTCGCAACACATACCTTGGCTATTGCCAGCTATTCTCTTACGGGTGATGTCACCCGCCTAGAAGTATGCCTCTGACAGCACTGTGCTCAGTAATCTCGGTAGCGCGTTCTGTAAATGCTTCATGCTGTAGTGAGTTCATGTAGGTAGGCGTAGGTTCGACTCCCGGCCCTTCCCTGTGTGTGTGTGTGTGTGTGTTTCCAGCTGCCTCTGCAGATGAACATGCTTTTAGACGCTTCGCAACACATACCTTGGCTATTGGCGGCCATTCCTTTACGGATGTTGTCACCCACCTGTACATGTGCCTCTGATGGTGGTGTGTTCGGTGGTCCACGTAGCGCATTCCATACCTGTGTCATACTTTTGTACGGTTGGGTATGTGGGGGTGTGGTCAATCACCATGCCTGCCACATGTGTGTGTGTGTCCATGCTCCCAGCTGCATGGGTTCATAGGGTATGGCTTTAAGGTTTCCACAGAACACTCATATCCTGCCGCCATCCCTGTGTTTGTGGATGGTGTGACGCAGCTCGTGTACTGCTTGTGTGCCTGCTGTGGTTGGCGACCTCCATAGCATGTCCTCCACGTGCACCCTGCTATGGTGTGGTGGGGTGGTGCTGTGTACATTACACTCACGGGCTTGCCACATGTGTCCGTCTGTATCTCTGTCATTGTATATCTACGTACCTATGTTGTGCCCGTAGTGCTGCTCTTGCATGGACAGCTGTCTTTCCCATGTATCGCATATTTGCACGGCTGACACATAGAATTGTGGTACATTGCATATCCACACATTGTCCATGCACCGTCCGTAGTCCAGAACACCCTAAAGACATCTGCTGGATATCATGGCAGACAGCTATCCTTGCTGTACTGACACTGTACCCGTACACGCCATACACCTTGTGTGTAATTGCCTATTTATGGTGTGTGTATGTCTACCTGTGCTGTATGCATGGCCGTGTGTGTGTCCCGCTATAGCCATCTGTGCAGGTGTCGCCACTGTGGGTAATCCTTGTGGACCGCTGTTTCATGTGCACGTCTGCACATACCTGCAGACCGTACTACCCCTCCGACGGCAGCGGCCTTAGATTGACTGCTGCCCTGGGCTGTAGGGCTCCATGGCGCCCACCACCACAACACATGGTGCCCCCATCTTGGTGTACCTACATGACACACCTACTAGACAGGTGGCCCTACTAGTGCGGTGCCCTGGGCAGCCGCAGGATTGGCGTATGCCTATGGCCGGCTATGAGCACATCACAAGGCATACGAATACATTCGGTGTTTTACGACGTCTAGGTTATAATGCCAGAGGGGGGACCTCATCAGGTATGCTGTAGAATGCGGATTTAGATGGATTATTAGGTGGAGGGTTGGCCACACACCAGGGCTGACCGATGGAACACTGATGAGGCCTCTTTTGAGAAGCAGGTGGATTAAACCCCCGTAACAGGAATGTGGTTTAGGTACAGATGTAGAGTTAACACACATTTGTCCACTCTTTCAGTTCTGTACCACTGTATTACAGTGATATGATATGCATATCTTCTATATATATTGTTAGATCTTTGATTGCTGAGTATTCGGCATAGTACAATATCATGTAATACATGTGTTAATAGGATGCTTTCTGAGATGTTAATATATGTGTGTGTAGTTAACATTGCATCTGTGCTTTCTATGCTGTGGTTACATGTTCATTGTTTGCTGAGAAAGTAACAAATGGAAGTGTAAGGGGGGATATTTAAAGCCTGGATGCTTCTATGTTATGTGTACGTCTCACGGAGCCTACGGGTGAAAGCGCTTACATGTGTATGACGTAACCTTTGTATACCATATGTGACCTGTCGTGGACAATGTCTACGTTGACTGTTTCATCTACCTATGTGTGACTTGGTTTGTGTGCCATAAGGTGCCAGCGGGTCCTTGATGTTGATTAGGTGTATTCCATGGTCAGTTGACATTTATCCTATTAATTCTCTGAAGGATGTTCTTCATAGGTGGGAACGCCATAGTTTGACCATCGTATGACTTTCCTAGCTGACGTTGATATTGTGCCATTGGTATGTGTTCCACAGGTCACCCATTTGTTCCGCGGTATGAAAGCGTGTGATCCCCATTTTGGTGCTGGCAGATTGAGTGCTGTGTACGCCGGTATTCGCACAGCGGTCTGGCTTTGTATGGGGAGTATCTACTGTAGTCCCTATCTGTATTTCCTGTGTTATGCCTCACTGCAGCTGTGTGATTCCACCAGGTTTGCAGTTATGGGTGCCATCTTGGTCCTACGCTTGTCCATCCCTAGCGATTGCCTACTGGACACTGGTATGGAGCAGTACACATTTCACACCTGCATCTAGCATTAGCCGGTGGATGCTTTGCACAATTAGTGGGGAGTAAGGCACATGCTACTCCCACATCCCTCCCACGGTGCAGGACAACATATTATCTGCCAAACAACACCGAGCCCCGTTTCTGCATACCCAGGATCCCATGGCTGCAACCCTCGACGGTACCCATTACACATCCGTCATGTGTGCGGAATGGGATGTGGACGCACCTCTATGGACTCTACAATCTGGGAATGTCTGTTCATATGTCCTGCATTCCGTGGACAGTTGTCATCAACCTTGAACACGCTGGGGGTGCATATGTCTGGCTGTACCGTAGTCACGGCTGTCAGTTCTTCTGGGTCTCTCGATCGCAGCTGGTTGACATTGCGTACGGATGAATCTTTGGGGTCCTACTATGAACACCATTGTGCATATGTACAGTGTAGACCTTGTTGGCGTGTGTCCATCTGGCCAGTGGGTTTGACTGCTGCTGTATGTTCCCCAATCGCGGATGTCTGCTTGCTACACATATTATGTAGTGCTACGTTAACCAGGTTATTCTAAACTGAAAACGGATGGTGTAAATCCAATGATGCAGGCTAGGAAATGCTTTAACTAATCCTCAGATGTCCCATTAGGAAATTTCCGCCACTGTATTGTCAAAATGACACAACCAAAACATGTAGATCCTATTAATTCATTGAAGGATGTTCTTTATATGTGAACGCCATAGTTTAAGGATCCTATGACTTTCCTAGTTGACGTTGTTGGTGTGCCATTAGTATGTGTTCCGCAGGTCGCCCATGTGTTCCGCAGTATGGTAGCGAGTGATCCCCATTTTCTTGCTGGCAGATTGAGTGCTGTGTACGCCGGTATTCGCACGGCGGTCTGACTTTGTATGTGGATTCTCTACTGTAGTCCCTATCTGTATTCCCTGTGCTATGCCTTACTACAGCTGTGTAATTCCACCAGGTTTGCAGTTATGGGTGCCATCTTGGTCGTACGTTTGTCCATCCTTGGGAAATGCCTACTGGACACTGGTATAGGGCTGTACCCATTTCACAGCTACATTTAGCATTTTGCGGTGGATGGTTTTCATTATTGGTAGGGGGTAAGGCATGTGCTATACCCACATCCCTCCCACAGGGCGGGACAACGGATTATCTGCCAAACAACACCGAGCCCCATTTCTGCATACCCACGATCCCATGGCTGCAGCCCTCGACGGTACCCATTATACATTCTTCATGTGCGCGGGACTGAGATGTGGACGCACTTCTATGGACTCGGCCATATGGGTATTTCTGCTCATATGTCCTGCATTTCATGGAAACCTGTCATCAACCTTAAACACGCTGGTGGTGCATATGTCTAACTGTGCCATAGTCACAGCTGTTACGCCTTCAGCGTTGCTTCCTCCATCACGTTTATATTGCATAGCGTTAAATTTTTGGGTCCTACAATGGACACCGATGTGCATATGTAAAGTGTAGAACCTGTTGCACTGTGTCCATCTGGCCAGTGGGTTTGACTGCTGATGTATGTTCCCCAATCGCGGATGTGTGTTTGACTACACATATTATGTAGTGCTACGACATCCAGGTCTTTCAAACCTGAAACCGAATGGTGTACATCCACAGATGCAGGTTAGCAACTGCTTTACATAATCCTCAGAAGTCACAATAGGAAATATCCGCCACTGTATTGTCATAATAACACCACCATAACATGTGGATCCTATTAATTCATTGAAGGATGTTCTTTATATGTGGGTACGCCATAGCTTAACCATCCTATAACCTTCCTAGTTGACGTTGTTGGTGTGCCATTACTATGTGTTCCGCAGATCGCTCATTTGTTCCGCAGTATGGAAGCGAGTGATCCCCATTTTCTTGCTGGCAGATTGAGTGCTGTCTACGCCAGTATTCGCACGCCGGTCTGGCTTTGTATGGGGGGGGTGTACTGTCGTCCCTATCTGTATTTTCTGTGTTATGCCTTACTGCAGCTGTGGAATTACAACGGGTTTGCAGTTATGGGTGACCATCTTCGTCGTACGTTTGTCCGTCCATGGGAATTACCTACTGGACACTGGTATAGGGCTGTACACATTTCACAGCTGCATTTAGCATTCTCCGGTGGATGATTTGCATTATTAGTGGGGAGTAACGCATGTGCTTTACCCACATCCCTCCCACGGGGCGGGACGACGGATTATCTGCCAATCAACACCGAGCCCCATTTCTGCATACCCACGATCCCATGTCTGCAACCCTCGACGGTACCCATTGCACATCCTTCATGTGTGCGGGATGGGATGTGGACGCACGTCTATGGACTCGGCAATCTGGGGAGTCCTATTCATATGTCCTGCATTTCATGGACACTTGTCATCAACCTTGAACATGCTGGTGGTGCACATATCTAGCTGTGCCGTAGTCACGGCTGTCAGTTCTTCTGGGTCTCTCGATCGCAGCCGGTTCACATTGCGTACGGATTAATTTTTAGGGTCCTACAATGGACACCAATGTGCATATGTAAAGTGTAGAACTTATTGGACTGTGTCCATCTGGCCAGTGGGCTTGACTGCTGCTGTATGTTCGGCAATCACGGATGTCTGTTTGAGTACCCATATTATGCAGTGCTACGTAAACCGGGGTTTTCGACACTGAACCCAAATGGTGTTATTCCAATGATGCAGGCTAACAATTGCTTCAACTAATCCGCAGATATCCCATTAGGACATTCCCGCCTCTGTAATGTCAAATTAACACGACCAAAACATGCAGATCCTATTGATTCATTGAAGGATGTTCTTTATATGTGGGTACGCCATAGCTTAACCATCCTATAACCTTCCTAATTGACGTTGTTGGTGTGCCATTAGTATGTGTTCCGCAGGTCGCCCATTTGTTCCGCGGTATGGAAGCGAGTGATCCCCATTCTCTTGCTGGCAGATTGAGTGCTGTGTACGCCGGTATTCGCACGGCGGTCTGACTTTGTATGTGGAGTCTCTACTGTAGTCCCTATCTGTATTCCCTGTGTTATGCCTTACTACAGCTGTGTGATTCCACCAGGTTTGCAGTTATGGGTGCCATCTTGGCCGTGCGTTTGTCCATCCATGGGAACTGCCTAATGGACACTGGTATAGGGCTGTACACATTTCACAGCTGCATTTTGCATTCTCCGGTGGATGATTTGCATTATTAGTGTGGAGTAACGCATATGCTATACCCACATCCCTCACACGGGGTGGGACAACGGATCATCTGCCAATCAACACCGAGACCCATTTCTGCATACCCACGATCCCATGGCTGCAACCCTCGACGGTACCCATTGCACATCCTCCATGTATGCGGGAATGGGATGTGGACGCACTTCTATGGACTCGACAATCTGGGGATTTCTGTTCATATGTCCTGCATTTCATGGACAGTTGTCATCAACCTTGGACATGCTGGTGGTGCATATATGTAGCTGTGCCATAGTCACGGCTGTCACTTCATCTGGGTCTCCTGATCGCAGCAGGTTGACAGTGCGTACGGATAAATTTTTGGGTCCTACAATGGACACCAATGTGCATATGTAAAGTGTAGAACTTGTTGGACTGTGTCCATCTGGCCAGTGGGTTTGACTGCTGCTGTATGTTCAGCAATCACGGATGTCTGTTTGAGTACCCAAATTATGTAGTGCTACGTAAACCGGGTTTTTCTACACTGAACCCAAATGGTGTAATTCCAATGATGCAGGCTAACAATTGCTTTAACTAATCCGCAGATGTCCCATTAGGACATTCCCGCCTCTGTATTGTCAAATTAACACGACCAAAACATGTAGGTCCTATTAATTCATTGAAGGATGTTCTTTATATGTGGGTATGCCATAGCTTAACCATCCTATAACCTTCCTAGTTGACGTTGTTGGTGTGCCATTAGTATGTATTCCGCAGGTCACCCATTTGTTCCGCGGTATGGAAGCGAGTGATCCCCATTCTCTTTCTGGCAGATTGAGTGCTGTGTACGCCGGTATTTGCACAGCGGTCTGACTTTGTATGTGGAGTCTCTACTGTAGTCCCTATCTGTATTCCCTGTGTTATGCCTTACTACAGCTGTGTGATTCCACCAGGTTTGCAGTTATGGGTGCCATCCTGGCCGTACGTTTGTCCTTCCATGGGAACTGCCTAATGGACACTGGTATAGGGCTGTACACATTTCACAGCTGCATTTTGCATTCTCCGGTGGATGATTTGCATTATTAGTGCGGAGTAACGCATATGCTATACCCACATCCCTCACACGGGGCGGGACAACGGATCATCTGCCAATCAACACCGAGACCCATTTCTGCATAACCATGATTCCATGGCTGCAACCCTCGACGGTACCCATTGCACATCCTCCATGTGTGCGGGAATCGGATGTGGACGCACTTCTATGGACTCGACAATCTGGGGATTTCTGTTCATATGTCCTGCATTTCATGGACAGTTGTCCTCAACCTTGAACACGCTGTTGGTGCATATATGTAGCTGTGCCGTAGTCACGGCTGTCACTTCATCTGGGTCTCTCGATCGCAGCCAGTTGACTTTGCGTACGGATAAATTTTTGGGTCCTACAATGGACACAAAAGTGCATATGTAAAGTGTAGAACATGTTGGACTGTGTCCATCTGGCCAGTGGTTTTGACTGCTGCTGTATGTTCCCCAATCGCGGATGTGTGTTTGACTACCCATATTATGTAGTGCTACGAACCCATGTTTTACTACGATTAACCCAAATGGTGTTAATCTAATGCTGCAGGTTGGCAACTGCTTTAAGTAATCCTCGGAAGTCCCAGTAGGACATATACGCCACTGTATTGTCAATATAACACAGCCAGAACATGTAGAACCTATTAATTCATTGAAGGATGTTCTTTATAAGCAGGAACGCCAGTGTTTAAGCATCCTATGACCTTCCTAGTTGACGTTGTTGGTGTGCCATTAGTATGTGTTCCAGAGGTCGCCCATTTGTTCCGAAGTATGGCAGCGAGTAATCCCCATGTTGTTGCCGGCAGATTGAGTGCTGTGTACGCCGGTATTCGCACGGCGGTCTGGATTTCTATGGGGAGTGTCTACTGTAGTTGCCATCTGCATTTCCTGTGTTAGGCCTTACTGCAGCTGTGTAATTCCACCGGGCTTGCAGGTATGGGTGCCATCCTGGTTGTAGACTTGTCCATCCATGGGAATTGCCTACTGGACACTGTTATGGCCTGCACACATTCCACACCTGCATTTAGCATTATCCGGTGGATGCTTTGCATTATTAGTGGGGAGTAGGTCATGTGCTACACCCACATCCCTCCCACGGGGCAGGACAATGGATTATCTGCCAAACAACACCGAGCCCCATTTCTGCATACCCAAGATCCCATGGCTGCAACCCTCGACAGTACCCATTACACATCCTTCATGTGTGCGGGACTGGGATGTGGACGCACATGTATGGACTCGTCGATCTGGGGATTTCTGCTAATATGTCCTGCATTTCATGGACACTTGTCATCAACCTTAAACATGCTGGTGGTGCATATGTCTAACTGTGCCGTAGTCATGGCTATCGCGTCATCTGGTGGTCGGTAACGGCTGGATGGAATTCTGTTAGGATGAATTTTTGGGTCCTACAATGGACACCAATGTGCATATGTAAAGTGTAGAGCTTGTCGGACTGTGTCCACGTGGCCAGTGGTTTTGACTGCTGCTGTATATTCCCCAATCGTGGATGTCTGCTTGACTACCCATAGTGTGTAGTGCTACGGAAACCAGGTTTTCCAAAGCCGGAACCAAATGGTGTACATCCAATGATGCAGGTTAACAACCACTTTAAATAATCCCCAGAGGTCCCAGTAGGGAAGTATCGCCACTTTATTGTCGGAATGACACCACCATAACAGGTAAATCACGAGCACTTTGGCCCAGTCTTACCGGCCATTTGCAAGTGTACTTAGCAGACACATATCAATAAATGTATAATAATACATACTGTAATACTGAAGTTAATCTATGTTATTTGGACAATGGATTCTGCTATTGACATACGATGCTGTGGGTGTTGCCGGTTACCATACACATGGCTTTCTCAAAGGCCGAATTCACAATTCTGAACACTACTGTGGTCTCCTTAAAGGACCCTGAGCCAGTGGTCAACATTACTCAAGCCACTGCATCACTTACATATGCCTTCTACCGGCACCTACAGGACTGCATGGATCAGGCATTCCCTTACCCAACTGTGGTTCATTGTACCAATGCCAAGCATCCAGTGTGGTGTACCCCAGCCATACACAAGCTGTACAATGAGAGGAGGTGCCTACTACAAGGCAGAGCAGACACCTTGTGAGGTATGACACCCTTGCTCATTATATGTGAAGAGCTACAGGCTGACATGACATAGTCCGGGGCAGGTTCCACAGATATATCTCCAGGGACTCGACAGACAATCATACGGCCTTCATTTGCTATGCTGGACACCTGGGAGGTAACTCCCAGATATGCTCTGACTGGGTTCACAATGATGTGGAGTTTACTGAACATACACACATTGCCAACATACGGGCTGACAGGTTCAGTGAAGACATCTCCACCCCTCCCCCCCACATGGAGAGATGTCTGTACCAGCGGTTTGTGGTCCCCGAATGTTCTGTAACGCACGGGTGGGACATGCTCTGTCCAAGGTAGTGAACACAGCATCCATGGGACCAGCTGGTGTCCCGACTGTGTACTCCGCGATCTCATTGAGGAATTAGACCCACAGTTGGGACAGCTGTTTATTCTTAGCCTCACCTCGGGTAACGTACCCAAGTTTATTTATTTTTATTTTATTTTACATTTGTTGACCGGGCTAGTCTAGCTGGATACATGTCCTTTTTCAGTAGAGGCCCGGGGAGAAAAGCTCCCACATTTAACAGTAGTATCACTAAACAATTAGGTACAATAAACTAAATTAATATAATAAAACACGAATAACAACATTTAAATATCCAAGCTGATAGTTTGGTAGGGATTTTTTAAGATGATCAAGTGATATAGATACATGTGGAGGTAGAGAAGTACTAGATAAAGCTTGAGAGGCAGAAGAGAGATTGGGTACTGATAGACCTATTGGGATTAGTCAGGGTTGGAACATGGGCATAACCATTGAGACTTAAGTAATTCTCTGAGATTAGTTTTGAATAGATTGAGTGAGGTCATGAGCCTGAGGTTGTTGGGAAGGGAATTCCATAGCTTTCCAATGGAGTTAGCATAGAGAGTTGTGGCACACGGCGACTGTAGTCCCACTTCACAAGGCCAGTGCCTCCACTGACCCTGGTTATTACCATCCCATTACCATGAGAAGACTTATCTGCAAAGACATGGGGAAGGATCATACATGCGGCCCGTAGATGACGACATAGGGGACCTGCATACTTTGCATCCAACCCAGTTTTGCTTGGTCAGGGGCGGTTCATGCGTTTAAATCCTGGTTGACGTTTTAGGGACAGTCACCGAGGCCATTGTTGAGGGTCATGCAGTCCATACAGCCTACCTCGACCTGGCAAAGGGCTTCAACACAATACCCCCCTCGGGTATCATTGATAAACCCATCGGCTTGGATGTGAACACGTACATCGCAGGATGGGTTGCAAACTGGCTAGGTGACATGACCCACGCTGTCATAGTTGCTGGCAGAATGTCGGACTTACTGCCTGTCACAGGCGGTGTCCCACGGGGCTCTGCCCTGGGTCCACTCTTTTTCTACATCTACATTTCCACAGTACAAGCACACACAGGGGTGTTATGGCTGACATTGTTTGTAGATGACTGCGAACCGGGTGCCATAGTGGGACGGACATCTGACACAGATATCCTTCAAAGGGGCCTCCCAGATATGGATATCTGCTGTCAGGGACATGGCCTACAGCTACATGCCAGGTGATGCATAGTCATACCCATCGGGAAGAACGAGGTCACCCCTGTCCGGCATATGGGTGGCAGTCCACTGAGCACGGGGGGAATTACCAGGGATCTGGGGACCCAGGTTGTCAGTCACCATTCGTTCGACACACACGTTGCTATCGTGGTTCGGTAGAACTTCTACATTGCCCGCCTGATCATGCAGGGATTCACATCTAGATCGGGGTAGGTCATGGTCTCCTTGTACTCATTACTCGTTACACCTATGATTGAGTACATTGCCCCATTCGGAAGGTATCTGACCCGACACCTACAGCAGCTGGGAAGGCCCCATAGGTTAATCGTCAGACAGATGCAGGGTGTCAGGGATTTGTGTTATGCTGCCCCACTGTAAGGACCCCTGCTCCATTCAGTCACATACCTCTTGTTCAGTGTTGACCTGTGCCTGACATACGAGGCCATGTCGACCCATATTTGATGACTATGCTTCACTTACTGGATCTACATCCCTCGGAACCACAAGGGCAGGTGACGTGAACCTTGACACGGTCATTAATAGAATGTGTTGGAGTGACACATACATCACCCAGACACTCACTATGCTGTGGATCTACATCACAGTACATGTGAGGCAGAGAACCTTGCTAGCCTTGTTCGGGGGGATCTTGTCCGTTGGATGGGGGATTGCAGATATACCCCAGGGATTACATCATTGTCACTGCTTGACAGAGGTACAGCAATATAATAGGCATTTATCTCCAGACCAGAGGGTTGGCAAAGGAAACCTAGCTATGGCCTAGGGTTATGGCTGACCTTGGGTAGATAGCCTACTCTGTACCTATGGACCTATGAACCTATGTTCATAGTTTGTCCCATTCACACTTGTCTATCCCCTAACCTCTTTCTCATGTGTATATTTCTGTGGCACGTGATTGAACTCTGTATTACCTGCAGGTATGCTGTCTACAGTGCACATACGTCATGGTTGATTACAGTGTATCTGTGTACCTACCTCTGTGATACTGAGGACTACCACACATCCTTCACAGCATTACATGCATATGTCCATTCTATTATTCTTTGGCCTAAGGGGGGGTGTTAAGGCAATGGTTACACGTGTCCCTGTTTGTGCGCGCGTCATGGTGGTCTTTGACCAGCCTCCGTTGCTGTCGTGGGATGGACGGTGGTGTTGGTGTGTGTTTGGCATGTGTTTTCACTGCCGGTACATCTGTGGGAGGTGGGGTTGGCACATGTTCCTCTTTGCAGGGGGCCCCATCCTGGACTTTTGTGTCATGCATCTACACTTGGTACGTGCCATATGTCCTGCGCTATTCCCACAGTCGTGTATGCCTTCATGCATTACTACTGCGTGTTACTGGCTGTTTGTATGTGGTACACATGGCTATTATGGTGGATGGCTTGTCCTATTCCCATGCTATGACATACCCATCCATCCAGGCATATGCATGTTATTCCGTCCTTTGCGTTGGCCGTGGGTGTTTGGCCATCCGGCAACGCTACTCTCAACATGTGATGTCCCACCTTCCCCTTCTGTGTGTGTGGCACCCTGTTAGGGCGTCCTGTTTGGTAGGCAGATGTTCCGCTATATGTGTTGTGTTTGACATGTCTGCATAGCCAATCATTGGTGCGGTGGCTGAACATACCGCCTTGTCCAGATGTGTGCAATTATGGGCACCGTGGCGTGTGCACGCCTATGGGGTTTCAACAGGTCCATACCACATGCAGGATGTACACATTCTGCCGACACATTCACATGCAGCCATTTGGATATCTGTACCTGAGGCGGGTTGTTAACATGTGGGGTACATATATGCCCGCGTGGCACTGCCTAGGACAATACTTCTTACCACTTTTCAGGTATGCCCATCGTGTGTAGGTGTGTAGCTGCGCAAGGCTGCTAGCTGGGTTGGGTGCACAGTCGTACGTGGGTGTGGGTTACATGCTATGACGGGGCTGTTGTGTATTACATTTGCATGCATGAGTTCTGCTTCTGGATATTACGCTTAGACATACGCCGTCCTATGTGTATGCGATGAGCACGTTGCTGGGTGTGGTACATGTTGCTATGCACATGTTTGCCTGTGTTTAGGGTATCTTGTTTCCTTCTTGTTGTTATATCGACACGGCTACCCGGCTGTGTACTCTCACTACTGCTGGTGACCATGCCCATGTCACTACTTCTATGTCGGTGTGGCGCGCTGACATGCTGCGGTACACCTTCACTGGGTATGCCCACTGACAGTGCATTGCGGGACGGACATGGTATTATGCGTATCCTTTATTCCTTGGACGGGTACACTTAGGACTTTGTGGGTTAATGTTTGGTTCTCCGTTTTGTTGGAACGGGTACTATGTTGCATAGTCTGCGTACGTTTCATTCTCCATGGGCCCTGGCTGGTGCGGTTACTATTACAGGCAGACTGTGGAAGTCAGCACTTTAGGTTGCTCATCGCCTGCCGGCTTGGCCACGCCTCCGGACGCATCCTACTTGGGCTCGCTCACGTGCCCTACGCACGTGTCTGTGGTTGCGGCGCGCACTCATTACTATGCATATGGTGCTGCTACGCCGACTATTCCCTGCTCCGCCAGTGCAAGCCTTACTCCGGCCTTGCGCCGAGCTTCATGAATCCCGGGGAGTGTTTTTTAAAGAATGGGAAAGATTCAGGACCCTAACAGATTTAGAAGGACTACCGAAAGATATACCTAGGGTAGTGTTTAAGAATACTACTAATATTAAAGGATTTTTAGAAAACAATATGGAAAATAACACAAAAATGGAAAAGGGAGCTAGAACTAAAATGGGCACTTATAAATGCGGGAGATGTAAACAATGTGAGTACATTATTAATAAAGATAAAATATTTTTGGTAAGCAGAGAAAGATAGTTAAACAGTAAGGGTTATTATAATTGTGAATCCAGGGGCCTAATATACCTAGCTATATGCGTGGAATGTCCTTCATTCTACGTAGGAAAGACAGAAAGAACTTTAAAGAGACGAATATATGAACATATGTATGATGTAAAAAAGGAAAAAGAGACAAATGCTATTTTTAGACATACTAAGGTATGTTCAAATGCAAAATGTCTGTTTTTTGTTCTAGATTATGTAGGTACAGACATTAGAGGGGGCCCCTGGGAAGAAATAATAGCCTACAGGGAATTATGGTGGCAAGTGGCTTTAGAAGCGAACAACACACCTGGATTAAATGAAAATATTTCAATTTTACCCTTACTTAAAATGAGATCTACAAAGATATGAAAAACAAGGTGTAGTTAATGGTTTTCACCAGTAGATGTCCTTCTTTCATAAAATAATGGTCTTTTTTAAGTAAAATGTTTTTAATACATATTTATATACATATTTAAATATCATTTATTAAATGAAAGTATTTTTTAGTGAATGTGTTTTACTGTTGTAGTAAATTATATAAATTAAATTATATAATACAGTTTTTCTAACTTATTTTAAATGAAATTGAGAGCATACTTAATAATTTATTAGTGTGAAATTTGATTAGTGCATTTATAATGTAGAGTGTATTTGATAGGTTGTGATGTTTTTAATTAGGTATATAAGGTGTATTTGTAATTGATTATTCATCTGATGAAGTCCATTTGTGACGAAAACGCATGTTTTGTGGAAGGCGTTCATATGTTAATTGTTTGTGCTTGGTGTACTTGTGGTTGAATTAAAACTTAAGGTGTTTGCTATCCTGTCTCCGGTACTTGGTTTCTGTGGAACTCTAGGATCACACTACAGTGGGGAAAAGGGCATATATGTTTTATTTGCCCAACAGTACTTGCATTCAGTGAAATGTGATTCAGTGAAATGAGTTTTCAGTGATTTGAGCTTTCAGCGATTTTTTGAGGGTGAATTGAAATTCAGTGAAATGAGATATGGCGGACACCATATGAGCAAACGTCTGAAAGGCCGACAAATGATAGCGGAGACCCCACTACAGTGCGGGACTGGGAGATATCCCTTTCCTGCACTGTAGTGTGATCTCAGAGTGAGACTATTTAAGTAGCAAAGTGTATGGGAGGTGAAGGGGGCTTGTCCCCCTGCATAACACAGTTTTACTATGTTTACAGGTAGGTAAATGGTGCTATTTCAGGATGTTGGACTTTCAGAATGTTGATCATATTGTTGGCCATATGAAAGTCGGTTTTCTGAACGGTCGACATTCTGAAGCAGACCCACATACATCTCTCTCTCTCTCTCTCTCTCTATATATATATATATATATATATATATATATATATATATATATATATATAGTTCCCCTTTATAATCTCAAAATACTGAAATCTCGAATTTCAGTATCTCATGACCATAAAGGCAAATTTTTAAAATACCGAAAGTGCATAATCGTCATTGCTTTACGCTACGTTACGTGCTGTGTTATGTGGATGGTGTACGGTGTCGCGTGTGGATTTAGGAGGAATTTAAGGTAAGTAAATTTTTTTTAAGGGTTTTGGGTGGAAGTTTGAGTGTATGTAAGCGTGTTTGTAAGTTTTACGTGTGGGTTAGGGTAGGCAGGTGAAAGTATGAGTGTGCAAGTGTTGGATGTGTTGGTGTTTGTATATGTGTGATGTGTGTGTGTGTGTGTGTGTGTGTGTGTGTGTGTGTGTGTGTGTGTGTGTGTGTGTGTGTGTGTGTGTGTGTGTGTGTGTGTCAGAGTTAGTATATAAGTAGGGGGGCTGTGGGGGCTTGCCCCACTGCTTATTTGCAGTTTAGGTTTGTAAATGTGTGATGTTATGTTTTTGTGTGTAGTTTGTTTTGTACTGTTGGTATTGTGGTGTATGTGTGCTGTGATGTATGCTGTGTGTTCGGGATTTCAAATTTTGTGGTTTTGGGTTGTCGATGTTTTGTGGATTTGCCTTTTAGGAGATTTCATTATTTCAAGATTATAAAGGGGAACCATATATATGTGTGTATATATATATATATATATATATATATATATATATATATATATATATATATATATATATATATATATATATATATATATATATATATATATATATATATATATATATACACACATTTCTATAGGTTTACAATCAAAATCTTGAAGTGTACTTGTGCATTTATTCATGTCACTAAACTTTATTGTCAAAATTGAAAACTATTTCACTTCCCCATTTCAAACCATGTTAATACCCATGGTTCGAAATTTATTATTATGAAAATGTGACCGTTGGATTTCATTTGCTATTAGGTGTTTGCTGATGCACATTTGCTAAGTTTACATTCAGTTTTCAGACACTTTGAACATTATTTCGATGCAACACTAGTCGACGAAATGCACTACAGGATTTTGATAATAAACCACATATGTATCTATACCTATGTCTATAACTATATATATATATTTATATATATATGTGTGTGTGTGTGTGTGTGTGTGTGTGTATGTGTATATATGTATACACACACACACACACACACAAACACACACACACGCATATATATATATATATATATATATATATATATATATATATATATATATATAAATGAGTGTATATCAAATATGTGAGAGGCCAGAGTCCACCAGGTTAAACATTAATGTCTGTATTTCTTACTCAGAGGGGAAATTGGTGAGTCCATGACCATTGTGCCACTGATGCTCATTACATTAAGAGTTATTATTATAATTGCGTTATTCTGTTTTGTGACACTTCTCATGTTTTGTCAGTAATATTTTATGCATTCACTGTTTTGTAGCAGTGAGATCAGAAACAGGTAATAGCTTTAATTTGTCATCAGTAACTTGTGTTTCATTATTATGTGGGTCTGATAGGTTTTGAAGTTAGTGTTGTGGAGCAGATGTACTTGTCTATGATTATTTCAACTGGATATAGTTATGTACATATATATGTATATGTATGCATGTGTATGCGAATCTGTATGCACATGTCTGTGTAGAGTAAATACCCAATGAAAAATGATATTCCCAAAAATAAATATATAACTGACATGCATGAAAGCAGGTAAACCATATTATTTCATTGCATTAAACAATAATAAATGCATAACTCATAATTCAGAAGTTATAAAATAAAAACTATACAGTACACATGGATATGCCAGGCATAATGTCATCATTTTAGCAGTTTAAGATGAATGACTACTGTGTGGAATTACTAACAGTTTGGTGGTAATTGGCTGATGGCATAGCACAAGGACATGTATCTAAGCCTTAAGACTGAAATTTAGAATAAGTAGCTGTGAGCATATTAATATGCATGATTTGGATAAGCAGAGGGAGCAAATTGCTGATGAATATTGAAATCACAATCAGGCTTTGGAGGGCTGCACAGTTCCAGTAGCACTGCAAGTCCAGAGACTTTCCTTGGTGTTTGGAAAGGGTTATCATGAGAGGCAGGATCACCACGATCATTCTACATGCTCAGAAGACTTACCATGGTTAACCATCCTGATGGCATGCTGTACTACAATTAGGCATTCAAGGGAAGCAGCTATTACTAATTAACTATGTTCTCTCCCCTGGAAATGCTTATGAGAAGATATTTATTTACACTGCCGTGTGATTTGGCAAATTGTTCAACTATGTGAATTAGCATGGCCATCACTGATAATTAGTATTTATATATTTATTTATTTACATACCATTTGTTAACTGGGTAGGTGGGCTGATCAGAAGACCCTTTCAGTTGCAGCCCAGATGAAGAGACAGTAACTCATAGAGATTTTAATAAAAGAAGAATATGATATTCAAGCATTTAAAGTTGCAATTATATGAAACAAATGTGGTATGAATACACAGACTATATATTCTTGCAATTAAGAATATACATATGTAAAGAAAAAAAATGCATAAGAAAAAAAAAGATTATTTACATCATATACAATTTAATTAGATGCTTTCATTTTGAGGTAGGCCAAGAACAGATTAAACAATATAAGCATTAGTGAAGTCTAACTAGCCATTATCTTTGCAGCATGTACAACTGACCCATAAAGTAGGTGTTAAGAAAGAGAATTTTTAATATTTCTAAGAAAATGTAGCCCCTTTATTTCAGATGGAATTTTGTTTGCACCTATTCTGGAAAAAGCATGTTTTGAAAAGGGGTTTTAAGTAGTGTATAAATATATATATATATATATAT
>NC_056730.1:222331407-222493907 GCF_019279795.1 Protopterus annectens | reverse complement strand
CAGTAATGAATAAAAAAGATAGATAGATAGATAGATAGATAGATAGATAGATAGATAGATAGATAGATAGATAGATAGATAGATAAGGATTTCTATCACTGAGAGAGAATGTTATGCTGCCTAGAAATGAAACACTAGCAACTGCTTGAGTATTATTCCACATTAAAGGGTCTGGCAAGCTAATAAGATAAACTCTTGTGGAGCTCTCTGATTAAGCAAAGTTGTTTGATGCAGTGGCAATAAGGAAACGATTCAAGCATCATGAAATATTTATTGTGTAATGAACTATGAAAAATAAACACAATACCTGGTATGTCTGCAGCTGAGTGGAAAAAGCAGTCTTAAGGGTGTTCTTGCAAATGAGATAGGCTCATTCTCTGAAGATAATGGTGGAAATATTCAGTGTTGCACAAAATTTTGAATAGAGCATGAATAAGTTATGCAATATCATTTAAATCAGGAAAAATGCAAAAACATACAGTATTTGAAACAAAACTGTGATAACATCTATAGTAATAAATGAATTGGGCATATGACAGTATCCAAAAACAAATCACATGTTCAATGGGAAAAAAACTAAAATCCTAAAGAAACTGAAAGAAAATATCAGTAAACAGGCAAAAGACACCAAATACCAGTGGATAGACATATACTGCACAGCGGCCACCTGTTGCAAATGCAACAGTTTACCATTTGTAACATCCTATCTTTATCCTTACAGAGGTACAGCTTCCAAAACAGAACTCTGTATCCCAGTTATGTTTTTAATAACACATCTACAGCCATCATATAGTTTGTGTTTTTCAGCTTTTCCCGGTTAGGGGTCGCCACAGTGGAACTCCGGTCCGCTAATGATTGGCAGTAGATTTTTACATACTGGCTTGCCGGGCCTAACGCACAACCTTCAATGAAGGAATGCCCATTCACGCATGTCGCTACACAGAAGACGCTCTAACTGAGAATCGAACGGGCAGCATCTAACTGTGAGGCAACAACGCTACCGCAGCACCACCACCGCACAGGCATCATACAGTAAGAGGTAAAAATCAGAGAATTCCAATGTTCATTCCTGTATGTAGTCCATGGTATCAAATGAACAGAGGAACAGAATATTCTAGTATTCAGTACTGGTTACGTTTGACATGAACCCAAAGGAACATAAACGTCTTTAGGGATTTAAGAAGATCCTCAAGGAGCACAAGACCTTCTCAATAATCCATCAGGCAATTTTTGGAAACACCTCAGAAGTTCTGTTATTCATTGAAGAACTCACATAGAATTCTTTTGACACTCCATGCTTTATGCAAATTAGGCCTTTCTAACATAACAACTTATAGTGGAGTTTGAGATGACATCAATAAATAACCTATTTTCCAGAAGCCTGTATCTAAGCTACATGGGAGTGGGGGTCTAGAATAAAAAGCATTCCTTATATTATAAGAATTAGATGGATGTGAGACTGCTCTAATAATTGAAGTTCCTTAAAAATGTTTGTCTTACTCCCTTATTCATGATATGGGTTTATTAGCTAGCTTATTACTGTTCTGTGCTTACTTGTACCCTCTCCCTCCCTTTCATACAACTTCTGTTCTTTTTCCACTTTATCCATTATTGATCCTGCTTTGTGTCCATGCCTTTCTGACTTTAGTGCTCCTCCATTCTGTCTGTCTGTCTTTCACACATCATACTCATTCCTTTCTTTTTATGTGAAGTATTTAGCCCTCACAATCTTCATCTTCTGTTATCATCCTCTTCTTATTTTTTTTCACATGACCTCTGTCTGTCTGGCTACTGTCTCAGATATAGTTTCCCACTGACAAGTTTATCCAAACTCCATAGCACATGTACTTCTAGCAGTAGCATTTTGACAAAAGACATTCACGTAGCCCTTCACATTCCTCATAGGAAAATCATGTGTACGTCTGTAACAGCTGAATCATCAATGACAAGCACTCCATCTCAAATCTCCACAATGAGATGGTTATATTACTTTTATCTGCTTTCTGTGAGATCCTTTTGGATGAATCCAAATAAATTGGTAGTTTTGAGCATGTAATCCTGAAAGTAGTTTGCATTTTGCAAGCAACACGCTTTGTATCATTTGAGCTATAAATATATAAATATATCTTCTTTTCCTATAAATCATTTGTTAACAAATCATCCAATTTCCAGAGGTTCTGAGTCAGCTATTGACACATCTAAATTAATGAATACAGCCGATATTTAGAGCAATATGGGTTAATGTTAACACACACATGCAGTGAGGTATTCAGCATCTGATAAGTAAGAGGTGAACCATTCATTTTATGGCATTATGCTACAAACATTATTATTTTAACAACCTGAATCAGATATCCTAAACAATTACATGTCTCCCTTTAGGTTAACGAATACACATAAACAAGGAGTAAAACAGCACTTACGCTGAAAACAAAATGCCTATTATTTTCATTCAAGACCATGCATTTTATATGCATTAAGCAATATTAGCAGTCAACTAGTAAGAACACTCAAAAAGGTTCGTATCCCATTTCCTAAGACTGAAAACAGATTAAGCAAAAATGTGTGTTTTCTTGGACTGTGATCTTTCTTTACCCATGTAAAGGTGATCTTAGAACTGTACAATGCTTTAAGCAAAGTATACATGTATTTATCTATCTATCTATCTATCTATCTATCTATCTATCTATCTATCTATCTATCTATCTATCTATCTATCTATCTGTCTGCAGCCAGCAAAACTACCAGCACCAAAAAATATGTTTAGTCAAATCATTTCAAGTTAATAGTAGTTAAAGTAGATTGCATTTTTCCCTTAAACGGGCTTTTTGAATGTTCATTTCTAAAAAATGGAACATAGCTTTAATACTAGTAACTTTGCTGGATACTTCTACATTCATCCTGTGCCATGTATTGTTTATTACATACACACATGAGCATGCGCGCATGTGCGTGCACACACATACACAATATGTACTAGTCAATGTGGACAGATCTACAGTTGTTATACACTGCAACCTGCAACACCTATTAACATATTCTGCATCACTAAAGGTTCTTTTTAATTTAAAGTCTGTTTTTTTTGTTTGGTTAAAAGACAGTTTTTATTTATAAGTAAAATAAACCTAAAATACAGTGGGATAAAAAAACAAGACACATTTTCATATTTACACACTCCTTTACATAAATGAGTCAGCTGTGCATTACTGGAAACATAGTGCATGAAATGTCATGGGGGAAGACAAAAAATGCACTGTAGTGTTGCAAGGCTTCTCACTAGTAATTATAAAGATATGTATTTTTTCAATTTATATAATGACATTTCCAAAACAAACTGACTTAACAAACCACAGCATAACATCAGGTAAAACTTTAACTGATGCTGGAGAAAACTGACATGTATAGTTGCATGGTTAATTGTACAGCTTAAGAAATACTGATTTTTATTTGTGGAGAATTATGCTAATAGGTATAATTTTCATGTCTCTGTAAACATTTCAATAAACAAGCACTCAGAAAGGAATTTCTAGCCATCTTCTAAAAACTGAAATTTCCTGAATACAAATGCTGCTGACATAATGGAGTCAGTTCAGAAAGGTTACTGTGAGGTGTGTAACCCTGGAGTATACCTTGCAGTAAATATTTCCAGTTCAGCGACAGCCCTGCCCTACCATGGTGCAGTACCAAAAAGAGGTAGAGCACTATGGTAATCTGTCCTTGTAAACTACCACAACTGAAAATGAGGCATTCAGTGGTAAGACGTGATAATGAGGCATGTGCTCTCCCCCAAGATTGCCTATGGTAAGTGATATATGCAGCCCAGATATTTTGAGAATTGTTTGGCTGCATAAGTCACTGTAATCATATGTGTTAATGAACCCAGTCAAAACCTCACATTCACCCATTACTTTCAATGGGTGAAACTGCATTATCGACAAGTGTCGAGGAGTTCCGAGGAGTTCAGTGGACAAGTAGCGATGGTGTGTATGTGTGTGTGTGTGTGTGTGTGTGTGTGTGTGTGTGTGTGTGTGTGTGTGTGTGTGTGTGTGTGTGTGTTTATGTGTGTGTATGTATGTGTGTGGAGGTTATCTGGTTATCTGTCTGCCTTGGTGGTTGCAGTAGGGGGACAATTTGGGGATAGGTAGGATAAATGTAGGGGTGTATTTGTGTGCATGTGGTGGGGAGGTTGTCATACCTCCTCATAACTCCACACTCATAAAGACATAAGCAAATCCTGCAATACTGGACGAGACACCAGGATTTCTTTGTATCATGCCATAAATGCACTTAGAAAGATTATATAACACGTTTTGCAGTACAAAACAAATGAGCTATGCAGAACATTAGATAACAGGGATAATCATTATAATGTGCCCTAAAGCCACTTAAAAAGATTCAAGTCCTTTCCCATAGCCTTTGACAAACTGCTCTTTATCAGTACATTAGCCCTCTGCTAGATAACAGGGTACTCTTAAGTATTACCCAAGTCTTAAAAAAGACAAGTTAAAGTAAAAGGGGATGAAAGTTTCAAACCTTATACCTTCATTACACAACAAGCTTCATAGCAAAGTGCTAACCCTCTGTCCCACCACTAAACCCACAGGGACATCCTTAACATGTTACCTTAAATCTTAAAAAAAAAAAAAAAAACTTAAAAGACAGGAGAGTTTCAAACCTTGCACCCTTAGCAAAGATAGCAGCTTAACAAGAAAGAGCCTTAGTCCCCTACACTAACTCAGGAATGTTTGTAGTAGAGTGCATTTTATATATTATAACAAATATTAAACTAATATCTGGCATTATTCCCTGACAGCAGAGATCTGCAGTTTGTAAGGGACAAAGTATGTACAGGAGACAACAAGAGGGGCATTCTGTAAAATCAGCATAAGTTTTAAACTGTTACATGGATATACTTAAAAAGTTAATAGAGCAAGAGGTCTAGCATCACAATGCACTTTACAAACAGCAAGGAGAATGAACCTCTCACACTTGGCATTATCTGTGATTTATGAGTGTAGAGACAAAAATGAAGAGACATTGGAGGCATTCTGTCAACGCAGGGACAGGTAAGAGGCAGGTCAGTGTATGTGTGCGTGTGTGTGTGTGTGTGTGTGTGTGTGTGTGTGTGTGTGTGTGTGTGTGTGTGCGTGTGTGTGCGCGTGTGTGTGTGTGTATATACATTCATGCGTATATGTGTGTGGGATATTAAATGGGGGGGTTGCCTAAGTCAACATGATGCATGATCCACCAATGGCTACTACCACAGGAAAGTGCTGATTTGTACTCGTTACCCCAGGGATCACTTCAATGGCTCTGCTGGACAGAGGCACAGGGAACTAATCTAAGGGAGCGGCGAAAGCCAACACATTCTGGCTAGGCTTATAAATGCCTTCGGGCAGATAGCCTAGTACCTACCTATGAAGCTATGAACCTATGGTAGTTGTGGGCAATTCAGAGACATGCAAATTAGGTGATAATGAGGTATTTCCTCACTGTATCTAACATGTCTCTGAATCTCACTTTCTGTGACTGCAGAAAAAGGCTCATTTGCCAGCAGATCTTACTTCTAGTAATGGAGTTCGTCTTGAATATCCAGGTATATATGTCTTGGTTGTACATATCTCAAGAAATGAAAAACTTCAAAACAAGTGCTCTACTGTGAAAGATTTTTTTTTTTTGGTTTTGGTTGGTCTTTTTCTTTATATATTCTTTTGCGGATCTTTTCATATTAATGGATTGTGTTTTGTGATTTATTTTCTTTTTTCTATCTCTTGTTTATCTTTTAATAAAGTACAAATCCCAAAAAAATAAAAAGTGGTTTGTGAAGTTTCAGAAAAATATCACTCTGAGATTTTTGTGCATTGCAATATTTTACTGTACTGTTGAAAAGCCTGTGAGTGCACTGACTATCATCATTAAGTACTTTGTTTATGAAACCATTGCTTTTTCACCTTTTTAAATAGTTTTTACTATTCATTTTTGCCTGGCTTATTTTCCTTAACTTGATTTTGCAGAAAGTTTAACAATGTAAGTAATTTACCTGAGGTGTGACATTCTGCAACTTAGTTAAGCTAGACAATGTGATGAATTGTGCAAATTTAGAGTGACATCACCACCTGGGATTTATAAATTTACATCAGAAAATTGTAAGTAAAAATACTAACAGACAGGTTAAAATGTTACACAACAAAGTGCACTGCACTTGTGTGAATCATTATCTACCCACCCCAGCTTCCCAGCTGCCCTCCAATAAAAAAGAAGCTTAGTTTCCACTATGACAAAATGAATGATGTCTAGGTATATAGTTTACTTAGTACAGCTTGCATTTTATGCAGTTTATTGAGCTCATTCTAGTCACGGAATATAGGCTTGTGACTATATGCAATGGAACAGAGAAAGGAAAATGGAATATTTGTTTTTACTGTGCTTGTTATACTCTGTTACTGTAATGTAAGCTGTAGTGAATTACTTTCACCTTTCAGAGTTGGTCATTGCAAGGAAAACTAGACAGATCAAGTAATCATACTTACACTGATTGGTAGGTAGAGCACAAGAGAGCCCACCATTTTTCCCATTAATGGTTAGTGTTTAAATGTAGAAAATGAACAAAACAGACAAAAGTTTAACTCAGTAGAAAGACTGTATCGGAACATTGTCATTTAGCAGATTTGAGCTAATATGTATGGCTGTAGGACTCTAGCATTAAATATCTGACACTTGCTACATAAATGTCTAGAGCATGTCATTTCACGGGTGGCAGGCATACCTCTCAACTGTACAGATTTTCGCAGAATGTCCAGATTTTTGTGTAATATTTCTGGTCTGTTTCTCATAAAATTGTGGTTTTCTGGCAAATCATTGAGGGTTGAAGTCAGAAAATAATGACAGACATTTGAGTTTTAGACTTCATATCCTTAAGAAAATTCATCCTAATGCAAAACCTATTATTCTATCAACTTTCTAAGTTTGTAAGAGCAATATTTAAAAAATGTCCCTATTTTTGGGCATTTGTCCCCCCATTAGTTTTGGCTTTGTCCAGATTTTTTGCTCTAAGAGGTTGAGGGTTATGGTGGCAGGTAGTGAGACAATACTTAGGACTGTTGCTCCACATCACCTAGCTCTCTAGGTAATTTCCTAGTTTGGTGCCATCTGCACACAACGTACATGTTTTCCATATATCTGTGTTGATGTTAACTGGTATTTCAGTTTGTCTAACCTTCAAAAGACATCCTGTTCTTGAATTGATGAACATCTAAATTGCAAATAGGCATTGCATAACTGCATCCTGCTATAGAGTAGCATCTTATAAGTGATGTCATCTCATCCTTACAGCACTGCGGTGGTGGTGCTGCGGTAGCGTTGTCGCCTCACAGACATTGCCCGTTCGATTCTCAGTTAGAGCGTCTTCTGTGTGGTGACATGCGTGAATGGACGTTCCTTAGTTGAAGGTTGTGTGTTAGGCCCGGCAAGCCAGCATGTAAAAATCTACTGCCAATCATTAGCAGACCGGAGTTCTGCTGTGGCAACCCCTAACTGGGAAAAGCCAAAAGACACAAACAATCTCATCCTTACAGCAATTGCTTGCAAGGACAGGCTACAGTTTATATACAATCCTAAATAAGATAAAGTGAGTATCTCAGAAGGACTGTGTCATTTCACAGCAAGAGTTTAACTATAGTGCTCACTGTACATTAGTTGCTGGAAAGCAAATTTCTTGATCCATAGATGTCAAGAGATGTAATATTTAAAGTGGTGAAACAGTTATAATAAATACATCTGTATTGGTAATCAGGCATTTTCTTCTGCTTCTCTATGATTGTGTTTCAATAAATGTCGTTAGATCCTGTCTACAGTTTCACAGTTTTGAGAGATATTTGCTTATATGTTAAATGCAATGCCTTTTGAAATGTGTAGACTATCTCTAGCTTCAACTCAAGTATTTCTAAATGCTTCAGATGGGTGCAAAAGCTTCTGATATTTATGATGAACAAGGAAGTATAGCACAGGGGAAAACAGAGAAATAGAAAAAAATATAGTTCTCAAATTCTGTATATCTGCAGCAAATGTAGATGATGCATTCTTAAGCAAAATTGAAGATATACAATGAGCAAAATGCAACAGAAAATAAACATCATTGCGGTGTGTAAAAATGTCAGTTTTCCCCAACATTTTGGCAAAAAGCACTCTAAATGTTGTAGTTTCATATTTGTAAGTAAAATTTTATTTTCCTTTACTATTTCTTGAATTTTGGATGAAATACTATGTCACTTACATTTTAATCCAAACTAAAATCATAGATAGAAGCTTGCAGATCTTGCAGGCTCAGTGCTTGCAAATTCCGAGCTACAGACTGTTACTTGCTGGGAGGTGTAGCATTACATACTAAAGCTGCAAGTTGCTGTGTTTCCCAGTATTGCTAAAATATATAGTATAATGATAAGAACACCAGTATTTCATAAAAATCACTGCATAGCAAATTAAGGAAGTTGCCTTACTAGCAGAAACCATGCTAGTGATTTGTAGCAAAGTCACCATGCTACAGATAGTCATGTGATCAATCTGATAACAGTAAGGCAGCATACCTAAAGTTATACATATTCATAAATAAGACAAAATGTCTCATAGCTGTAAAATAGGCAATATGAGATTGGCACAAAGAAGAAGGAAAGCAAAGTGCTGAGCTAGTTTATCATAAAAATGGAGATGAAAGAGGAAAACAGGAAATGGAGAAAAACATTAAGAACAAGTACAGGAACACACCCAAGAGTAACCTGAAAGAAAGATAGCTGGAGGAAAGTTATTTTTTTATGGGACAGGTGCTCATTTTACTGTTTGATGAAGTAGGGTGGATGGTAACAATGAGATCATGGGAAAAGGAATGAGGGAGCAGTGAAGGTAATATGGGCAAAATGCAAACAGACAGACAGACAGAGATGGGGATGATAGGGACACACAAGCTGGGAACAAAACTGAAGATATTTAGACATACAGATGGAAAACACCTAATGATGGTGTAGGCTGGACAGCAGACAAGGATATGGGGTGACATATAAGGAAGGGGGACCACCATGATAGAGGATAGGATGGGATACAGAGGGCATGTATGACTGGCCCAGATGAGATCCCCCTAGATGTCAGTTGCCTCCATGGTTGATATCATAGGCAGGTTCTGCCACTTTTTGCCAAACGGTTAAAGTAGGATAGTGACATGACTCCATCAGCTACATTGAGAGGTGCTACATGATCCATATGCATAACTACAGCTGCTGGCAAACCTCTGAGACAGCCACCTGCTCCATCTGACACATGGTGACCTAAGGGACCCCTCTGGACCAGGTTTAGAAGATGGCCCCTTGCTCTTCTCCTGGATGGCAGCAACAGAGGCCACAAGTGAATCCATTAGGAAACATTCAAGCGGGTGGACTTCATCCTATGCTGAGATGCTGGACTGGTGTGACCACTGATGATCCAGTACCAGGAACTTTGGTTGGAACTGAGGCATCAGCTACTGCTTCACTTCATCCACCAAATCTGAATCTGTAGAAGGAGGCAATAAAAACAGAAGGAAAAAATGCAATACATTATTAGTCAATTTCACACAGACATGGACATAGTATACATACCCCACCACCTGGACAAACTGTTGCACTTCCTGAGAAAGGCCTTTCTGATGAAGGCTATCTCCTCAGATGCTATAAAAGAAAGTGATGTAGGCATCACCATAATATAAGAACACAGTCCTTGAGCACCACACAGCTCTACAGCAATTCATACAAATACCTGCAAGATTATCATATGCTGAGGCTGTAAAAAGAACATTGTTTAAGTCTCCAAAGTCAAATAAAACTAGGAATCAATGAAGATCTACTAATAAAAATGTGCTGGTGATGGGTAACTCCATAGGCATGCAAACTCTTCTCTCACAAGGATGGACAAAATAGGGTGTTTGGTGAGTTGTTTTTCAGGTACCAAAATCTCTGATATTGCAAGAGCCATGAAGACCATCAAGCTGAACAGGTACGTGGGTGCAAATGACCTGGCATGCAAAACCACGAGAGATATGCAGAGAGACATTTCCGAGCTCTGCTTGCATGTCACAAAAGCAGGGAAGAACCTGGTATTGAACAAAATCCTTCCTTCTTCAAGAACAATGTAGAGGTTCAAAGAAAAGATGATGGGGTTCAACAACTGGCTGAATAACTTGTGTCATTCAATAGGGCTCCAGTACTTGTCAGCTTGAGATGTGTTGCTGTACAGCACTACTTGCTTTGCCAAAGATAGTTTGCACCTCTCTTTTCAAGACTTGTGCATACTGGCTAAAGCCCTTGCTGCTTCATAGTGTTTCTTTTTTTAGGAAGACTAGATCTAATGGATCTCCTAGTCTAAAACAAGCAAAATAAATCAAGCACCAGACATTATCAAGGTAGCACTGCTCAATGATAGGAGTCTAAATGATAACTTTACTGACCTTGAGGACCTCTTGTATATGGAGAACATTCACGTGTGTAGTATTACTGAAACTTGGTTAAATAGTGCAGAAAGCCCACGCTCTATACCAGTGTTTTGAGCCAGCCACTGCTTTAGAGCCAATGGGGATTGTGCTGAAGTACACATTTTTGATAAAAGACCACATTACCTCAAGGTACATTCCTAGCTACCCACAAAATGAACTTTTTGAGATACAAATCACGCTAAATATTAGATCAAAGTATATCACTGGACCCTTTCAATGCCTCCTGAAAATCATATTCAGTCCTTACATATGCTGAACAATCTTCAAATACACACAAACTATGTGATCCTGGCAGATTTTAACTACCCATTGGTAAACTGGGACACTTATACCTCAGATATAGGATATGCCCAAAATGCCTCGATATCATAAAAAAAGAGATCCCTGGACCAAATAGTCAAAGAACCCACTAGAGAACAAAATATGCTTGACCTAGTCCATACAAATATAGCATCTGTATGCACAATCCCACTGGTACACTCTTCCCCATTTAATCTTACAGCAAACTAGTAACCTTTTTCAAAATGCCCACTCCCCAAACAATCAGATGTAAATATCACATATTGAAAGACTTCAAATGTACTAGACTTCTACAATTTTATAATGAAGTCTCAAAATTAAAGTATAACTAGAACCTCAAAGATGTTGACAAGGCTCGCAGCTATGTGGATAAATTCTACAATCACCTAGATAAATATACTAACCTAACAGTCACTACCAATTTCACATGCATAAATAAACAATACAGTAAAAGAAAAAAAAACTTAGTTCAACATCAAAAATGAAGGAAAGTACTGAAAAATACCATCAGCAAAACAAAAGCATCCACTGAACTTAGACCAGCAACAGAAGACAATCATAAGGCTTTTTTCAGTTATGTTAGAAACCTGGGATGCAACTCCCAGACTTGTTCTGAGTTGATTCTAAATGACAAAAAATACACTGAACCCACAGACATCGCCAATATCCTGGCAGACAGGTTCAGTGCAAACTTCTCCACCCCCTCCCCCCCAAAAGAGCAAGTATCTATCCCGGCAGAGGGCTGCCTCCCAAACATCTCAGATGCTCAGGTGAAGGCTGCCCTCTCCAAAGACAAAAACACTGCTTCCATGGGACCAGATGGCGTCCCAGGTTGCGTCCTACATGAACTACAAGAGGAACTAATCCCTCAAATAAAACAGCAATACACTCTCAGCCTCGCTACAGGATATGTGCCCACAGAATGGCGTACAGCAACAGTGGTCCCACTCCACAAAGGTGGAGCCTCTACGGACCCTGGAAACTATCGCCCCATAAGCCTGACTAGCTTAGTCTGTAAGGCTATGGAGAGGATCATCATGGAGCTCATAAACAAAGACATTGGGGACTTACAGACACTAGATCCTGCCCAGTTCGGCTTTGTCAAGGGCAGATCCTGCCTTTTGAACTTGGTTGACTTCTTTGAAACAGTCACCAAAGCCATAGATGAAGGGAAGGTAGTCCACACAGCCTATCTGGACCTTGCAAAGGCATTTGACACAATACCCCACTCGGGCATCATAGATAAGCTATCCAGCTTAAATATAAACCCCTATGTCACAAGATGGGTCGCAAACTGGCTCAAAGACAGAACCCACAGAGTGAGAGTTGCTGGAGCCATGTCAGACTCGAAACTGGTCACAAGTGGCGTCCCACAGGGTTCTGTCCTGGAACCACTCTTGTTCGGTATATACTTTTCCCAGGTACAGGCAAATGTGGGAGGACTATGGCTCACCAAGTTCACAGATGACTGCAAACTGGGCGCCATAATCAACTCTCCAGCTGACACAAACATCCTTCAAAAAGGTCTCACAGAGACAGATAACTGGTGCCAGCACCATGGTTTAAAGCTAAATGCCAAAAAATGTATAGTCATACCCTTTGGCAAAAACAATGTGCCCACAAATTACCACATAGGTGGAAACCCATTAAGTACAGAGAAAGTTATTAGGGACCTGGGGACCCAAGTTGATAGCAATCTCTCCTTTGAAAACCACATTGCCAAAGTGGTTAGAAATACCTTCTACATAGCCCACCTTATCACGAAGGGTTTCACATCTAGATCAAGAGAGGTAATCGTGCCCCTTTATTCATCCCTCATCAGGCCCATCATAGAATACAATGCCCCTTTTGGGATGTACCTTACCCGACACCTGCAGCAATTAGAAAGACCCCAAAAGTATCTCACCAAGAGGATCAAGGGTCCCAAACAGATGCCATATGCTACTCGGTTAAAAAAACTCCAGCTCTACTCAGTTGCATACCGCCTACTTCGAGGCGATCTATGCCTGACATACAAAGCTATGTCAAATCCAGAATTAATGGACATGCTCCACCTCAGTAAATCTAAATCCCTTAGAGCCACACGCTCGAGGGACTCGAACCTCAGCACAGAAATAAACAGAACTTGCTGGAGGGACAGGTTCATAACCCAGAGGCTCCCTTCGCTCTGGAATAAAATTCCAGTTCATGTGAGGCAGAGCACCTCACTGAATCTCTTCAAGAAGAATCTCGATAAGTGGATGGGGGATCGTAGGTTTGTCCCAGGGATTACTCCCGTGTCACTATTAGACAGTGGCACAGTAAACTAAACCTTAAAAAGGGCACAGTATACTCAAATCAAGGGGTGGTGTAAGCCATACAGAATCAGGCTAGGCTTATAATTGCCCCAGGGCAGATAGCCTAGTATGAACCTATGAACCTATAATTACTAGTCCTTCTTTACTTAGATCAGGAAATTAATAAATAATACCCAGCGTTGCTTCAAATACATTCAGAATGGCATCACCTAACTAGATCCAGCATATATCTCGAATATATTAGCCAGCAAACTCAAAATGAAGGCCGCACTAGGGAACCTAGAATCTACAGACCCATTAGCCTGATGAGTCTCATCTGCAAGACCATGGAATCAGTGCCAGCAACCTAGACAGTTGCCTAGGGCCTGCATTGGCTGGAGTGGCTCTGGCTTAAATTTCATGTAAATAAAAAGGTAAAAATAAATCTTGCCTTCCGTACTGTTCCCATACACAAAACCAAGCAGCATCAGGATCTTGCAGGAGACAGCAGTTCCCTTACACAAACCCAACCAACATTAGAGCCTAGCAGGAGATAGAAGCACACCATGCATATCAACCCAAAAGCCTTAACATTAGGACGTAGAATGTCCAAGACTAGTTTGAATAATGCAAGCACATTATAAAAACCACAAGGGAGATTTAAATATTACAAATGCACAGCAAAATGCAAGCAGGGAGATTGAAGGTATTGAAACACATGGAGGTCAAGCTGTTGCAAAGCTGTTGTCAATGAATGCTGAGGTAAGGGAGGCATTGGGATTCTTGTGTGTGTGTGTGTGTGGTGTGTGTGTGTGTGTGTGTGTGTGTGTGTGTGTGTGTGTGTGTGTGTGTGTGTGTGTGTGTGTGTGTGCATGTGCATATGTGCGTGCGTGTGTGTGTGCTTTGCTCCAAGTCAAACCCTGCTCTTAATTATTGGCAAGCAAATGCCTTAAACCTCCATACCATCTTCCATGTCTCCTTTAATTGTAATTCTTTCTTTTGTGTCTTTGTAATTCACTGAAAATTACAGTGTGTGTTATAGAGTTTTATAGCTGTGTTATTCAGTCAGTTGTGCAACAGGTAGTATACTTGTCTTTGGTGCAAAAGACTGTTGGTTCTCTTCCCACAGCAGGTTGATTGATTGTTGACAGAAACTATTTTATTTTATTTTATTTTTTTTTATGCAGCATAGGCCACTTATTGTTCAAGGTCAGCAAACACTGGATTTGTAGATGAAGCACTGAATTAGTTAACATTCTCTTTAATGTGCAATTATTCAGATGACCTTTACTTCTGCAGAGATTGTGGATACTGACTGATGCTGCCTGATTGTAATGACAGCAGTTGGAGTGGCCTTTTATAGTTGAAATGTTCTGAAATGGGTAGTTTTGTCACTACTGGTTCATAAGTTTTTGTTCCACTGCTTATTGGAAACATGTTAAAAATTACAAATATAAATAGCTCTCTAACAAGTGGTACTGCATTAAACAGGATTGAATACAATCAGGAAGGTAAATTAAAAATACATTCATTTATGCACTTGTGCGTGGTCCTAAGAATGTGTTCAGGGGGCTCATGGTTTGAAAGCAGCACAAAGGTAAACTTGACTTGCCACTGCCAGTTGCATTTTCTACGAGTGTAGGTTTAAATGCAGTCTCAATGAAGATTAGTTTCAAGGACAGAGAAACGTACTGTTGCTCATACTAAGTCTGTTTAAATGTGAGACTGTATTGTTTTGTTTAGCAAATGGCAATTAGTGTTTGTACAATAAAATTTGAAATAATTTTTTAATTAAATATAAATATCTTTAATTATTACAGAAGTAAAGAAGAAAATCGAATGCCCTCTGATAGGTTTCAACAATGTTTATAGTAAATGGGGAGAGACAGCCACCTAATTGGGATACTAGAATGGTTGTAAGGTGGGGCTGGTTGCTGAGTGGGCAGTTGTGAGGAGGGGGGCCTGATCCATTACTCTATCTAGGGCCCGATTTGACCAAGATCCGGCTATGATGGGATGGGTCATAACTAAAATCTTATAACAACCTAATCTGAAGCAGAATGAGTTTGTTAAGTGCAGAGCTTGTCTAATGAATTTGGTTATCTTCTTTGAGAAAGTAACACAAGCCATAGTTATGTCTCCACACTGCGTATCTTGACCTTGCCAGAACATTTAATAACATACTTTACGCTAATACAATGAACAGGCTAAATAGGCTCCAAACTGATCCTGTTATTGTTAGGTTGATATCAAATTGTCTGCAGAACAGAACCCACACAGTGATGGTGCCAGATGGACCCTCAGAGATTATTCAGAGATCACTGCTAGATCTCTATTCATCAGCATATACTTCTCTGATCTCCAAATCAAAAAGAGTGGTCTCTGGTTAATCAAGTTTGCAGATGATTTTAAACTGGTTCTGATCCTCAAATCCCCTTCTGACATGCAGAAGATAAAACTTGAACTTACATATGTTAATAGCTGGTGTACAGAAAAACAGTTAAGTCTTAATGCTAAAATGTGCAATATTTTACATTTGATGAACAGTCCCTCAGTCTAGTTTATAGTATGGATAACAGGCCACACCAAAATAAAGATATTAGGAGGGTTGGGATGGTTGGGAGGGTGGCCTAATGGTTAAGGTGTTTGCCTTACAAACATAAAGTGCAGGGTTTGAGTCGCACAAGGGATAATTGACTAGGCTTAAAATGGCTCACAAGGGCAGTAAGCTTAGTATTAATCTAAGAACCTATGAAACTATGAAGATGTCGTAAGAGACCTTGAATCATGGGTAGACATCTCCTTGTCCTTTATTCATCTTGTTGAGACAGATGCTAGGAAATCCTATCTGGCACAGCTGATCACAAAGGGCATCTCATCTAGATCCAAATAAGTCATTATCCGTCTATATTCTACACTGATCAGCCCCACCATAAAATATAGTATCCTCTTTGAGATGTACCCAACTTGACACATCAGCCAGATGGAAAAACTCCAGAGGTTCCTAACAAAAATGTCATTGGCCTAAAAGAATTGCTCTACCAGGAGAGGCTTGAGGTTTTGTCCCTGTATTCAGTGTCCTTTAGACTCCTTAAGACAATTTGTGCTTTGCTTTTTGGGCCATTACAGATCTGACCTCTTATATTGCCACAAATCAAACAGTCCAGTGAACACTAGAAACAGAGATCTGAACTTGCTTCAACAAATAAACAACTCACAGTAGGGAGGCAGATTTCTCATGCAATGATTACCCCTTCTGTGGAGCAAACTTCCAGTGCAGCTCAAGTAATGTGACACATTTTCTTTAGAAAGGAGTTAAAAAGTTAGATGGGCATTAACTGGTCTATTGTTCTTTGAAAAAGGAAGTAAAGCCAAATGATGCTTATGGCAAGGCATAAATAGCTGTATGGCCCAGTTACCTTGTATTTTCTGATAGTATGATTCTGTGATTCATTTCAGTGTGTTGCTGGCAAAAGAATACAAGGAATTTAACAGACAATAGCGTACGTGCGGACGTGCACTCGCGAATTTATGTTTCATTGAAATGTAAATTCAATGTAGTAAATGGATCCCATCTTTATATATATATATATATATATATATATATATATATATATATATATATATATATATACCACCATAAAAAACGTCTCCAAAGCCAACTTCACACTTCTTAAGACAGAAGTGGCAAACTTCATGACACCCATGCAGATGGACAATAGAAGTATGACTGCTGAATCCTACACAAATGCACTATATAAGCACTTACATGAGTGCATGGATCTTGCTATCCCTGACAGAACCAAGATGCTATCCTCCTAAAAAAGGAAACCAATCTGGTGGTCCTCTACCATAAACAAACTCTACAACAGAAGAAAGACCCTGTTGCAAAAAAGAGTAAAATCCCATGACTGGAGGAGCTCCCTGGTCAGCCTCAGTAAGAAGCTGAGATCCCTCATAAAATCCTCCAAAGCTAATTACGAAAACAAAATTGCCACTGACTCTAAAGACAACCACAAAGCATTCTATAGCTATGTCAAGAATCTCAATGGCAACACTCAGCTCTGCTCTGAGTTACTGCACAATGGCACTAAATATAAAGAACCAACTGATATTGCCAACATCCTGGCAGATAGGTTCAGTGCTAACTTTACACCCCTCTCACCCCCTAGAGGGCCCATCTGTATACAAAGTTCCTGTAATCACGGCTGCACAGGTAAAAAACACACTCTCCAGAGCCAAGAACACAGCATCCATGGGACCTGACAATATCCCAGGCTGTGTTCTACACGAACTACAGAATGAACTGGCACCCCACCTAAGTACCATGCTCAATCATAGCCTCACCTCAGGCTTTGTGCCCACTGAATGGCACACTGTGACGGTTATCTCACTCCACAAAGAGGGAGCCACAATGGACCCCGGGAGCTACCGCCCCATTAGCCTGACGTGCCTGGTCTGCAATGCAATGGAACGTATCATCATGGAACTCATAAACAGACATTGGTAATCTCCAAACTCTGTACCCCACCCAGTTTGGGTTTGTAAAAGGCAGATCATGTCTCTTAAACCTGATAGATTTCTTTGAAGCAGTCACCAAAGCCATAGATGAGGGCAAGGTAGTTCAAACAGCCTATCTAGATCTCGCCAAGGCTTTCGATACCATCCCCCACTCTGGAATTATAGATAAACTCACTAAATTAGGTATAAATCTCTATGTCACAAGATGGGTTGCCAACTGGCTCATAGACAGAACCCACACTGTGAAAGTAGCAGACACCAAATCTGACTTCAGACCAGTGACAAGTGGAGTACCACAGGGTTCAGTCCTGGGTCCTCTCTTGTTTGGTATATACTTCTCTGAAGTACAGGCTAATACAGATGGTCTTTAGCTAACAAAGTTTGCAGATGACTGCAAACTGGGAGACATAATCAAAACTCCTAACGATGTTGAAATCCTACAAAAGGGCCTCATTGAGACATATGCCTGGTGTCAAAGCCATGGCCTGAAGCTCAATGCCAAAAAGTGCATTTTCAACTCTTTTGGTAAAAACTCTGTACCCATGAACTACCACATAGGTGGTAGTCTACTTAACACTGAAAGTGTGATAAGAGACCTTGGGACACAGGTGGACAGTAGTTTCTCCTTTGATAATCACATTGCCAGAGTGATCAGGAAATCCTTCTACGTGGCACACCACATCACAAAAGGTTTCTCATCCAGAAAAAAAGAGGTCATTGTTCGCCTCTACTCATCACTCATTGGACCCATTATAGAGTACATCTCCCCTTTTGGTATGTACCTCACAAGACATCTACAACAACTGGAGAGGCCACAGAAATACTTCACAAAGAGGATTACTGGCCTCAAACAGATACCCTACGCAGACCATCTCAAAAAACTCCAACTTTTCTCCATCGCATATCGCCTACTCAGAGGCGATCTCTGCCTAACATACAAAGCTATGTCAAACCCAGAGCTGTTGGACATGCTCCACTTAAAGAAATCCCAATCCCTCTGAACTACATGCTGTAGGGACCTAAACCTTGTCACTACAATCAACAGAACATGCTGGAGGGATAGATTCCTGTCCCAGAGACTTCCCATACTCTGGAACAGACTACCTATCTATGTCAAACAGAGCTCCTCATTAGCACTCTTCTAGAAAAACCTTGATGATTGGATAGGAAATAGGAAATTCACCCCGGGGATCACTTCTGTGGCTCTGCTCGACAGGGGCACAGGAAAATAAATTTCTTGGGTAGTGAAAGCCAGGGTACCTTTTTGGCTAGGCTATATAGGCCCTAGTGCCAATAGCCTAGTACCTACCTATGAACCATATATATATATATATATATATATATATATATATATATATATATATATATACATTTTTTTTACAAAACATATATACAGTTTTTAACATAAAATTCAGGCTCACTTTTGCCTCCTGCTGATAGAACAGGTCAAGGTGGTTCTTCCACAGGTCATTATAGTAATATCTTCACTGCTTGCTGGAGATGGTGATGTTAATGGCATAACTCACCACCATTAATCTACATGATGGGCCACCGTAGTAATACAGCCATCACTAATGGAAGTCCATGTGCCGGAGATGTAATAAAAGCTGATTTTCTGCTCATTGATTGGTAACTCCACAAGGAATGAACTCAGTGAACCCAGCTCGGTAAAGCTGAACTCCTTTGTTACAGTTCTCAGTAGAAAATCACTACCATAATGGTTCAGTTTCTAAGTGTGTTTTGGCAGTTATTCCTTTCTTTTTGGATATTCTCTCTTCATAATGCTTGAGTGACCATGTGTTTCATGTAAGTATTTATTTAAGTATAACATTTGTTGACCGGCAAAGTCCAACTAGGACAGAGCCTATTTTCAGTGGAGGCCTGGGGAGAAACGTTCCAGACATAATTAAGTTTAAAGGTGTGGAGGATTGCATCCCACATGGGGACTACAAAGGAGGCTTGCTTCCCTCCAAAAAGTGCTTACAGTTTTTTTTCCACAACAATGATTTCTCAACTAGTTGTGTTTGGCAAGTTGGTTCCTCACCAAGTGGCAATTAGACAAATGCCAAAGCCCTGCTCAACTCAATGTGGGAAGAGGCCATGCCCATTAAATAGGTCTGAGCAAGGAGTAAAAAGGTAGCTGCATGTGCATGCCACTCATTACGAACACCATGTGATGCACATCATCAGGCAGTTACTGCGCACTACTAAGAGTATTACTAGGCCAGTGTGGCAGTGCTGCAGGCGTCACATTGTCCATGAATGAGCACAGTGTGCCCTAGAATAGGTAGGGATGAGCATGCCAACACTGCCTGGAACTGAAGGTTCAATGTAATATGACAGTGATTCAGAGGATCATGCTAAGTTACCATATTAGTATAATCACTGCACCACTATATTTGCTACAGTATGGTAAAAACTGTGGTCACCATTTTATGCAAGGCCGTGTTAAGATGATCAGGTCAGGTAGGAATTCAGTGGAGAGGACTTTATACTGTGATACCAGCAGAGTGGAAGAAAATAAGCCATCTGCTAATGTGCCTAAGCAAGCACTAAGCACTCCTGGTGCATGGCAGAAAACAGGGAGAGATAAGAAACACTAAGTAGGGAGAAGTAACACTTCACAAGATTATGGCAGGTTACTGTCCACATTGGGGGGGGGGGTTCACTGACATAGACTATAGGACAATAATATGGTATATTTCTCTCCAGCTCAGAGAGGCTCATTCTATCATGCATACAGCACAGGGCATGAAGAAGGAATTTCCTGTGGAGGTCATTACTGTGGACTTTGCCCACAGACTGTGAGAAATGGTACTAGAGGCACAATGTCTCTTATACACAGGCCATGACTTGGCCATGAGTAGAGAGGACTGTGAGATGCACAGGATATGCACAGCACCAAGGACCATTGGCACAGTGTTACAAGATGGTGACAAAGGTATTATGTTTATTTCAGCTGTCAGTATGGAACAGCTTAGAAATGGTCACACCACAATTGCATACATCTGTGGGGCTGCCATAGAGAGGAAGAGTGACAGTGTTGAGACATCAGAGGTCTGCCAAGGACACATGCACACAAACATATAGAATCCACAGGTGTATACTTTTTATCATGGCCCCAAAAAAATGGAAGTGGCTGTAAAAGTTTTCCAGCTAGGGCACAGTAGTGTTATGGCAGGACATATGTATACACGACACACACACTCTGGGAAAAGCTAAAACCAATAAAGCTTTCCAAAATCAGATGTGTCAGGGAGTGGTGCAGAAGAACATCAATGCTGTAGTTGCTAATAAGAGGACACAGAACACTAGTATAGGCATATGACAGGGTCATCAATATGATACTTTATGCCAAGACCAATTCACAAAATATCACCAGGACAAGTGCACCAGCAACACAGAAGAGGCTCATAGAGGTGGAAGAGTTCCCAGTTATCTTATACAGGGCAAGTGAGCAAACCACCATACCTGTTGTTGGCTTGAATTTGGGGGCTAGGCTGATAATGACAGCCCAAGGATCAGAAGCGGAAAGTACCAGTGAGTACTTGCATTTACATTCCAAGGTATACATTGACCAAAATATGTCAAGAAGGTATTCAGCAGAACACCAGTGCACACTTGTTTCTAGGAACATTGAGACTACAACTGTGAAACCATATACCAAGAGGTATGTATCTGCTCATATGCTTATTCACATAAGTGGCCTGTACTAGTTTGTTTGGCACAGAATTGGGGAAAGAAAGCATCTGCTCGAGCACTGACACAGGTATGTTATCTTTTGGCTTTCAGAGGATCCACTGGTGGAGAGTCCAGCTTAACAGGTCAGCACAAGCCTAAGCTTGGCAAGTCACCTGTGGCTAATGATGATGACAATGTGCACACAACACTGTTACATGACAAACTGGTACTGTCAGCAGGGGTAACACTAAGTGCTATCCATCTGCATATGAGATAAATGTGGATGGACTGGTCAGACCTTGAGCATCACATCTGTTTAGGACTGAATGTCCTGCCAGTGTAGTCCCCATCCCATTTACATGGCAGTCATCAACATGGATGGAATCTAGTAGCTGCACTGTCCTGATTTATGCATATCCACCATAGGGAATAGGCATATTGCTGGCCATTGATGCATGGGTCCAGATCTTTCCTGGCCTCAGTTAATGGATGTACAGGTCAGGGATCCAGGCAAAGCAATTGTTATTTATGCTATTGTAGAGACAGTAGGTATGTTTTCTGGCCTACTTGAGCATGTGCAACCACTGCAGGTACTGCAGGATGAACTGTAGCATGTACAGAGTGATATGGCATAAACAAAACCTAGACCATGCATGCTTATTGAGGTCATTTGTAGCCTGCATGGCATCCATTGGTGCAGCCATGTAGATTATATCAAATGCACAGCATGGCCATGCAAGTGTGCAGATGTATGGCACATCATTACATGATAGGTCTATGCAGATGTTATACACTTTTTCAGAGACTGCATTACTTTTTCCCCTATCCATGGCAGCCACCTCATATTTATGGCCAATAATCATCACAGAGGGATGCCTCACTGGACTGGCTGCTCAGTTTTCCACAGTCTTACATGGTAGTTTTTCACAGTCTTACATGAATTCATGTCAAGTCATCAAAAGTAATTACAGCAAACAAAAAATGAAAACTGTCTGCCAAAACCAACTTCAATGAGCAACTCAGCAATTATGTTTTTCTGCAGGGGGCAGCCCCACCTGCAATGCTCATGTGGGGGAAACTCCTCATACACCCCAGACTTATATATAGAACTTGCTGCTTTTGCATTCACTGAAATTACATTTGATGAGATAAAGGTGTCTTAGCACCATCTTTTTCTTTTGCTTACCCTTTGAACACCACACCTAACTATGAGCATCCTAGAAATCAAAGTACTGGCTCCCAACAAGGACAGTCACTTTGGGGTTCTGGCACTTGTTCTTAAAGTGCTACACCATTCCACTCACAGAATGCATCCAGCCATGACACCACAGGGCCATACAGCACACCTGGCCAAGGTTCACAATATAGAAGCCCAATCCTTACACTGGTGGATGTAATCCCTGACTCCCCCTAACCTGCTTCCCACCTGTGTGGCTACCATATCAACTTGCAATGAATTATACACCTGTGGTAACATTGCTGTCACCTGCACCATGACCAACCCCCTCCCCCCTGTGCAAGTCATGACAGTGCACTGCACAGCTGTTTGGCTTGAGTAGATAAGGTGTTGTTTGATGCACAGCATGGACAGTCAGTCCACTCTAATTTTTAGCCTGGGAATGCCAATGCATGCATCAATTTTAGAATGTGTTATTTTCCACACATTCCCTAGTTTTGTGACCATATATTAACTCTTTGACAGTACTGCAAAGTACTGCACTCATCTCTACCTTGTATGGAGTGTCATTGCAGCCATTTCTTCTCACAACTCTGCACCTAACTCCCCCATACTGCATAACATAGCATAGCGCACATCATGAGTAACTGACTGCAGGTCTCAAATTAATAATAGCAGTATGCCTCAAAAGAAATCCAAGCAGTAGAACTCTGCCTTCAGGAATCCTAATGCATGTTCACAATGTTCCATGTTTGTGAATGCATGGAGTTGTACTCCATCCCTGCTATGGTCTGGGAATTTGTTATAGAGGGATCATTAGGCATGGTTCCAAGGTATATATATTTTATCACCTGCAACACACAACAGTGGGCAGCATTATGAGTGACCTGTGAAATATCTCAGTGGGAACAACATATGCTGACCTATGCAACTGGCATTGTGTGCACCTACCAACTAGATGCTCCTGCAGGAAATTTTCCCATATAAAGCGGGAATATTGGCCACTGCCTGAATAGTTCACAAACACATTTTATATAATACCTTGTGTCTTGCACAACATCTGTCAGTTACTAGAGTGAATGTCCTTCTTGTTGATGTAGTGAACAGAATGTGGAAACTTTATTAAATTACCCTTTGCTGACAGCAATAGTCCCACTAGGCCAGTGGCTCATTTTCAGTGGAGACCCAAGGTGGCATTTATACTGAATAGAGGAAAGTTGGCCAGTGAAATGGAGAGCTTTCCCCTACTCTTTCCAGTAAGTATTTTCATTTTCAATCAGCTCTGCTACCACTAACTCAGGCAGATGGTACTTGAAGGGTGACTTAATTAGGAATACAGCATCCAATAATACTACACAGCTGTATCAATAATAATGGAAACTTAATCAATCACCTGGGGTGAGAATAGATCCTACAGCCTTCTGAATTGGAGCACCAAATGTGAGTGTGCTTCTTGTTGACCTGGTTATCCGCTGACATTGTGTCCTTGATAGCAATGTGGGTGCAATCAGTGATCCCACAAGATCTCAAAGAAACAAGCTGTACTACAGAATGCCCACAGAGTGGTGATTCTCATTTCTGCTCTCCATGGAAACCATATATGTCCCTCTGCATGTTTTACCCTTATGTCAAATAAGCTAAGGCAGATTCATAAGGTTGATGCCTGCATGCTCTTAAATATAAGATTCTGAATGTTCCTCTTAATAGTATGCAAGCAATTCCATGTTTTGAATTACAGTCTTTGGGTATATCTAAGTAATGTTTGTTCAAAAATTTGTAATTTATGATTTTTTTCTGTAGTGTATAAACTATGTTGTCGGCTATTGTTATATGACACAATTGTCATAATAATCTGAACTATATAAATGTTTAAATTGTGTTGCAATAATGTGTTGTATACTATTTTTCACTGTGTAAGTATAGTTAAGTAGAACTTTTCTCTCTGGCCTACAATGAAAAAGAACTTTGGCCAGTCAGACTTTTTTTTTTTTTTGCTATATTCCGGAGTATGCCATACTTTATATGAGATATTAAGTTATAGTTCCCTTTGCCTGAGTTAGTGGTAGCTCAGACGGATGTGACAGATCTCACAACACTTACTAAAAAGAGTAGAGGGAAACTCTCCATTTCTTTCACCAATTTCCTCTATTCAGGCAAATAAAAATGTACATTTGAAGGTTGAATAGCAATTAGTACTAGCCTGTAGAATACTTTTATATTGCTTTCCAAAGTAGAACATGTTTTATCATTCTTGTGTTTGTACATTAGTTTACTTGTTTACTAATTTGCTATTCCTGCATAGAGGTGGTAATGACAATCTTCATAAATGTATACCCATCATTTTATGCATTTATGTTTAAAATGACTGAGACATGCACAAAGTAACTCATAAAATTCCGAAATCATTTTGTATGCACATTTTTGTAAATGCATTAGTCAATCAGCATAATCTTTAAGATATTGTTTTATTTGTTTCAAACAGTCATTTAAGGAAAATATTATTAGTACAAACTGTTCTAGACATGCAAACATAATAGATAAATATAAATATAATAGATTTCTAAAGGTAATAAGTAGAATTGTGGAGATCTTCTGCATTGTGGGACTGGCACTCCTAATAAAAATATAAAACCTTGAACCTCCTCCACTGGTATAACCATCATTTTGTGCATTTATGTTTAAATTGACTGAGACATCCACAAAGTAACTCATAAAATTCCGAAATCATTTTGTATGCACATTTTTATAAATGCATTAGTACATCAGCATAATCTTGAAGTTATTGTTTTATTTGTTTCAGTCTTTTGACGAGAATATTATTAGTACAATATGTTCTAGACATGCACATGTAATAGATAATTATAAATGTAATGGATTTCAAAAGGTAATAACTAGAATTGTGGAGGTGAACAGCAGTATGGTTTCATGCCAGGAAAGAGCACTACAGATGCGATGTTTGCTCTGAGAGTGTTGATGGAGAAGTACAAAGAAGGTCAGAAGGACTTGCATTGTGTCTTTGTAGACTTAGAGAAAGCATATGACAGGGTGCCTAGAGAGGAGTTATGGTATTGTATGAGGAAGTCGGTAGTATCAGAGAAGTATGTAAGAGTGGTACAGGATATGTACGATAGTAGTGTGACAGCGGTGAGGTCTGCGGTGGGAGTGACGGATGCATTTAAGGTGGAGGTGGTATTATATCAAGGATCAGCTCTGAGCCCTTTCTTATTTGCAATGGTGATGGGCAGGTTGACAGACGAGATCAGACAGGAGTCCCCGTGGACTATGATGTTTGCAGATGACATTGTGATCTGTAATGAGAGTAGAGAACAGGTAGAGGAGACTCTGGAGAGATGGAGATATGCTCTAGAGAGAAGAGGAATGAAGGTCAGCAGGACTAAGACAGAATATATGTGTGTGAATAAGAGGGAGGATAGAGGAATGGTGGGGATGCAAGGAGTAGAGGTGGCGAAGGTGTATGAGTTTAAATACTTGTGATCAATATTTCAGAGTAATGGTGAGTGTGGAAGAGAGGTGAAGAAGAGAGTACAGGCAGGATGGAGTGGGTGGAGAAGAGTGTAAGGAGTGATTTGTGACAGACGAGTACCAGTAAGAGTGAAAGGGAAGGTCTACAAGAGGGTAGTGAGACCAGCTGTGTTATATGGGTTGGAGACAGTGGCACTGACAAAAAGGCAGAAGTTTGAGCTGGATGTGGCAGAGTTAAAGATGTTAAGATTTGCACTGGGTAGGACAAGGGTGGACAGGATTAGGAATAAGTATATTAGAGGGTCAGCCCAGGTTGGAAGGTTTAGAGACAAAGACAGAGAGGCAAGATTACATTGGTTTGGACATTGCTGAGGAGGGATGCAGAGTATACTGGGAAAAAGATACTAAGGATGAAGCTACCAGGTAACAGGAAAAGAGGAAGGCCTAAGATAAGGTTTATGGATGTGGTGAGAGAGGAGATGCAGGTGGTTGGTGTGGCAGAGCAAGATGCAGAGGACAGGAAGAAATGGAAACAGATGATCCACTGTGGCGACCCCTAACGGGAACAGCCAGAAGAAGATGATGATGAATAAGTAGAATTGTGGAGGTCTTCTGCATTGTGGAACCATACCTCTTAAGTGTACCTCATTGCGTGGAATGCTCCTCATGTGGGGTCTGAAAAAGTTCATGTTCCTCATAGTTCCACATTGACAGGGTCTGTCACACATTTAGTGTTAGCAGCATTTTTACTGATATCAATGGTAAATAGAACTGAATCATATTATTTCATTAAAAAACTTATTCTATAAGTAAAAATATCACATTGTAGCCATCCTATGAACTTCCTAAATGAAGTTGTTAGTAATCCATTAGTAATTGTTTCACATTTTGCCCATTTGTTCCACATTATGAGAGGCAGTGTTCCTCATTTTGTAGATGGAAGGTTGAGGACTTTGTGTGGAACTGCTAATAAAAATATAAAACCTTGAATCTCCACCCCCTGTTATGACATTATACTATGGGGAAGAATTCTCCGCAGACTACCCAATGTTGTGTCAGTGGTGAAATTCTATGGAGTACATGCTACATCAGTGAAAGGAGATTTCTTAACTTTTTATTTAAATTAACCTCTTACTTTTTAACGTTTAGTCAGATGCCTAAAGGATACTGCTGCTTAAAGGCATATGATACCTGAAGCTAGACTTTTACTTATTGTCTTCAGTATGTTGCCTGTAATATAGCATATACGACAAATAAAACGTTGAAGAGCATGGAGTGTAGTGATTACACTACAAAATAAGGAAAAAGATAAACTTAATAACTGCTCCCTAGCATAAGACATTATCTGAACAGCAGTTAAGGGTGCTTAACAAATCTTTGTTTAAGGAAACCATAACTGTTGTTAAGATTAAGTCTTGCACTAGGGACGGGACTAACAGAGGACACTGCTGGTTGGCAAAAAAAACAATGGTAAAAGGTAAAATAGTTATTTAAAAGCTGTTGGGTCTTCATTCTGCCACACAAAGTGTGCCAGATAAATTTTTGGGAGTCATAAAGAATCTCATCACAGGCATTAGCAACTGCAGCCTAAAGGGACTGTTTCTATGATTGGGTAAAATCCTATTCAGAGACTCCTTAACCGCAGTAAAAAGACTTGCTTGTTATCTAATTTCCATGTCTCTGAATCATGTGGTGTTGCTGCTAATCAGCAATTTCCTGTAGAAATCACTGCTGTTGATCCATGCTTTGTGTTGGTACAGGCATCCTCCTCATTCATTTAGGGAAATATTTAAACAGCATCCATGGTATCTAGTGTTTCTATTGAAGAATAAAGCTCTATCTTGTTGATGAGGTACTTTTGTGAAAAAGGTACAGTGTTCAAATCTTAAGTGAGCAAGCATAATGTTTAATGAGTGTTCCTGGTATCTAATGTTACCCTCCAAGGTTCTTGTGGCTTTGAAGCAGTAAAACTGTTGCTCTATTAACTTCTTAAGTGAGTTTAAGGTAATATCTAAACAATATTACTGGAGTCTAGCATTTCCCCACCCTGTGTTGTTTTATTAACTTTTTAACTGCCTGTAAAGTAATAGTTATATTTCCCTGGTGTCAAGCATTCCTCCATTATTGTAGTATATGCTCATTAGTCTAGGGGAGTTTAGAGGTGTGACAGCCCAACAAACGAAGTACACACACACACACACACACACACACACACACACACACACACACACACACACACACACACACACACACACACACACACAAAGCCCCCTCACCTCACACAGTCATCGACACACTCACTTATGCAAAAATGCACTCATCCACATGTGTATACACACACACAAACACACACATACACAGCTACTCTGTCTCTCCTGTTGCTAGCCTTCCTTACTTTGTCCACCCAGACAAACAAACATTCACATGCAAAGACACACATATAAATACCACCACCATGTGTACACTAAACTCCCTGGTACTTACTTACTACTAACACTCTGACACTGCAGTGGTGCAGTGTTAGCATTGTCACCTCACAGAAAGAGGTTCTCTGGTTCGATTCTTGGCTGGGGTGCCTTTTGTGTGGAGTCTGCATGTTCTTCCTGCGTTCATGTGGGTTTCTTGTGGGTGCTTCGGTTTCCTCTCACGTCACAAAGACATGTATCTAGAGCATTTCTCCCTTGGCCTCTGCTGAAAATTGGCTTCATTCCAAGTCGAACTTTCCTGTTAAACAAATGTTAATAAATAAAAATAAACATGATCTCACCCATTAGGTGGCACAGTGGATAGCATTGTTGCCTCACAACAAGAAGCTCCTCAGTTTGAGTGTGTGCTCCGGTACCTTCTGTGTGGAGTCTGCATGTCCTCCCTATGTACACATGGGTTTCCTCCAGGTGTTCTTGTTTCCTCAAACAGTCCAAAGACATGCAGTAGGTGGATTGGGCACTCTAAATCGCCCATAGGTGCGTGTGTGTGTGTGTGTGTGTGTGTGTGTGTGTGTGTGTGTGTGTGTGTGTGTGTGTGTGTGGTGATTTGAAGAACTATCATAGCAGGACTAGCCACCCAGTGGTGTAATCCTTTGGGTCTAGATGACTGTCATTGTTGAAGTGACATCCCAACTCCATGTGCAAAAATGGGAAGAGGGGTTCTGGATGGATGGATGAATGGAGCTCACCCATTAAAAGTAATGAGTGAATTTTAATTTTTGTTAACTTGGTCAGCCAATGTAATTTACATAGCCGAGGAATTCTTTGAATCCTGTGGCTGCATATATCCATTAACACAGGCATTTCCATGAAGTCCATATGGCTAATTAGCATGGGCCTCTCCACCAGAATGCCTCATTGGCATATAGCTCAGTCAAAGAGACAGCCCACTCAGTTGATCCTAGAGATTATGTAGGATGACTACAGTGAGTCTGTCTCTGGTTCAGAAAGGACCACTGTCAGTGGTGATAGTCTGCATTAGGGCCTGCTACTGGTGCCAGGCCTTTCTGAACCCAGCCCAAAGTATCTAGTAGCTCTTGAAAGCTGCTTTACCTTGCACCTAGGTTGTACTTTGTTTCTGCCTGCTGTACCTCTCAATTGTCCCTGATCATGCAGAATACTTCTGCTTTTGCCTCATACTTTTGCCCTGTTCCTCATAAAATTGATAAATCACTGATGATTGCTGTCAGTCAGTAATGCCAGACTTATTATTCTTTATTTATTTTACTTTTGCTTACTGGGTTTATCTGACTGGGTTTAGTAAAACAGCCCCTTTTCAGTGGAAGCCCGCGAAGAAGATCTCCAGCTTCTCATTTAGAGATATTAGAGTTTTATATTTATTGTTCAGAAAATACACATTAATGTAAAACGTGTGGTTCTGATCACTTTTTAAGAGAATTAGACCAATATTTAAAAACTGTCCCTTATTTTGATAATTTTCCTCCATTATTTTTGAATTTGTCCAGAATTCCTAAACAAATAAGTTGAAAGATATGCTGTTATCTGTTTGACAGCTCATGCATAGTGCTTTACCAGCTTTCAAAGCCAGGGAAACACTTCACATTCCTGCATTTTCTCTCTTTTTTTCTATAACTGTTAGTACATGAAGATGTAAAGGTCCATTTACTACAACAAATTATGATTGGGCCTCAGATTATAATCCTGTATTATGCTTTTCTCTTAAGGTGAATTTCTTGGCACCCATGTCTCCAGCACATAATAATTTGGTTATGATGAGATACCTGATCACAATCCTGCATCTCATACTTGCAGCATTAGTTGCCAAACTACAGGATTGGCATGCAGCCTGCATATTCATTAAAATAAGTTTGGAACCTTTCCCTTTCAGGAACAGGATGGCACATGGTCCTCAGACTACAGAACCCCCGTCTCCCCTCTCCAACATCTCTACTGCTTGACAGCAGTTCCACCTGTATGTCTGAACCAGTAAAACAGGCATTTGGAGATCCCAGCATGTAAATTCTGCTGTGCTACTTCCAGTATACATGTTGGGTTGTTGCTATACCACAACAGACCATAGATTTTAAAGGGCTAGTCCAATATGCTGCAGTTCTACACTGGTGTTCTGTGCTAATGTGTAGGGAGCTTAATGGGCATTTTAGATTTGGGAATAGGGCTTGAAGATTCATCATTTGCCTATGTGGCATTTGGAAACTCAGAATTAGAAGTTATGTACCTACCATAACATTCCATGTTAGTTGTCTTCTCTCACCTTCTTTCTTGCTGGATGGGTTTGGAGCCAATCCTCGGCTCCGACTCGGCACTTGCTAAGCTCAAAAGTCACTTCCACCAGCTCGAGGCAGCCCTATATCCCATGATGCAAGGCGGAGATTACCCAGATCTCGTTTGGTAGCTAGAGGAAAAAATACCTACTATCTTCCCCCAAGGGAAGAAGAACAACTAAGCTGAGAAAAAAACTGTATTGGGGAACCCAGGTAACTAAGTGCAGAGCTAACTGGTGTCCAAGGGAGAAATCTCCCAGAGAAGAGGATAATTCAAGGTCTGTCCAGGTTAGGGGGACAGGAGGGAGGGACGCAAGAAAGAAGGCGAGAGAAGACAACTAACATGGAACGTTATGGTAGGTACATAACTTCTAAATGTTAAGTTGTCAATCTCGCCTTCATTCTTGCTGGATGGGACCACGTCCCTAGCACCTCTATCCTGGGTGGCTCAATGGAACAGACTCTTCAGAACTGTGGAACCAAAACTCGCCCTGTCCCTGGAGGCCAAATCCAATTTGTAATGTGAGACGAAGGTATGAGGAGTGGCCCAAGTGGCTGCTGCACAAATAGTGTCTAAGGGAAGTCTAGCCTGAAAAGCTGTAGATGTGGCTAGGCCTCTGGTAGAATGTGCTTTTGGTTTTGAGATCAGCTGTTTGCCCCTAAGCTGATAAATATAAGAAATAGTGGAAGACAGCCGTCTGGATAAGGTCACCTTGGAAACAGGGAGACCTTTCTTATTTTCAGCATAAGAAAGAAAAAGCTGATCAGACTTTCTAGATTGCTTTGTTCTGTCCAAGTAATATCTGAGTTGGCGATGAACATCTAGGCAATGCAATTTTTGTTCCGCCCTGTCAGAATAATTGGGAAAAAAATACTGGAAGATCAATAGATTGGTTTAAATTCGTCTTAGAAGCAACCTTGGGCAAAAAGGACGGATTAGTTCTCAAAGATACTCTATCCTTGTGGAAGACCAAGTAAGGGGGACAAACACAGAGAGCATGAAGTTCAGACACCCTTCTAGTCGAAGTAATAGCGACTAGAAAGAGTGTCTTCCAAGAGAGAAATTTTAACGAACATGTAGCAGCCGGTTCAAAAGGGGGAAGTATTAAGGATGCCAGCACTAAATTTAGATCCCACTGCGGTGGAGGATCTCTAACAGGGGGTTTAAGTAGGAAGATCCCTCTGAGAAAGGCTTTGCAAAGTTTGTGAGACATAATGTTCTGGTCCGCAAAACCGACATGAAAATTCAAGATTGCTGACAGCTGGACTTTAACTGTGGAAGAAGAACCAGAGTGAAAAATTTCAGCTAGGAAGTCCAAAACTGACTGAATAGGGGCAGTAAAGGGATCTATGTTCTTAGACCTTGCCCAAAAGGAAAAACGTTGCCATTTGCTAGAGTAAATCCTTCTGGTAGAGGACTTTAGAGAAGCTACTATGATATCCCTAACGGGATTATATATCATGGGAAGCCTAGCTAAGGAAAGAAGTGGAGCAACCAAGCAGTGAGGTTGAGGGAACGAATGGACCAGTGCAGTTGACCCGACTGGTGGGTCAGAAGATCTGGAACTGGGTCCAGATGCCAAGGCTGTACTACGAGATGTCGATGAAGGAACAGGAACCAAATTTGTCAAGGCCAGTAAGGAGCAATGAGGATCAGCTTGGCTCTCAAGTCGGTAGCTTTCTGAAGCACTTGAGGAATCAACGGAAAGGGGGGAAAAGCATAAAGAAGTCCCCGGGGCCAATCCTGGGTTAGAGCATCTCGGGAGGGATGGCCTGGAAGTGGAAAGAGAGAGAAGAAGTCTGGGCATTTGCTGTTTTGGGGTGTAGCAAAAAGGTCACAGCAAGGAGTGCCCCACTTCTGAAAAATCTCTTCCGCTATAGATTGTTTGAGAGACCACTCGTGAGGCATGAGTATAGCTCTGCTCAACCTGTCCGCTATGATGTTGGTTTTCCCGGGGATATGAGTTGCTATCAGAAACCGCTGAGAGGAGATCACCCATTGCCAAAGACTGAGAGCTTCTTGACACAGAGGATAGGACTTGGTCCCGCCCTGTTTGTTGATATACCATACTACGGACATGTTGTCCGTGTGAACTGCGATAGTTCCTAAAGGAAGAAAGTCGTTGAGGGCTTGCAACGTTAAAAGCACTGCTCTCATCTCTAGGACATTTATATGCAGGTGGTATTCGAACGGTTGCCACGTGCCATGGACAATCCTGCCCTGATAATGCCCCCCCCCACCCGATCAGGGAGGCATCTGAAGTGACCGTGGCTACCGGGGATGGGGGGACAAATGGTCTGCCCTGATGGACTAGAGGGGAAGAAATCCACCAGGATAGGTGACTCTTGCAGATCTGTATGACAAGAATCTTGTGACGCATGGGCAACTGCTGGAAGGACCATTGGGTAAACAACATCCACTGTAGGAGACGCATGTAAAAGCGGGCCAGAGGGAGAAGTGTGATGGCAGCTGCCATTAGGCCTAACACTATCAGGACCAACCTGGCTTGTACCTTTTTGCTGAATAGGATGATCCGAACATGATTTTGGATATCCAGGATTCTTTGATTTGTTAGATTTGCTGACATCCGAGTAGTGTCTAGATCTGCGCCTATAAAGGTAATAGATTGGCAAGGCGATAAGGAAGACTTTTCGAAGTTGACAGAAATCCCTAACTGGCTGCAGAGACATAGAGTGTAATCCCTGGCCTGGAGAAGTTGATGCCTGGTGGTGGCTGTGAGGAGCCAGTCGTCTAGGTACGTAAACACCTGGAATCCCTGACGTCTCAGGTGAGCCGTGACCACTGCCATGCATTTGGTGAACACTCTGGGGGCTGTGGTGAGGCCAAAGGGCAGAGCTCTGAATTGAAAATGACTGGTCCCCAGCCGAAAGTGGAGAAACCTTCTGGAGTGTCTGTGGATTTTTATGTGATAGCATGCATCCAGAAGGTCTATAGAGCACATCCAGTTGTCTTTGTCCAGAAAGGGCAAAATCGATTGAAGTGTGACCATCCGAAAACTCGTCTTTTTGACAGACTTGTTTAGTCTGCTGAGGTCTAATATTGGTCTCCAGTCTCCTGTCTTTTTGGGGACCAAAAAGAACCTTGAGTAGATTCCAGATTCTAAATGGCCTGTTGGAACTGGCTGGATGGCCCTTTTCTCTAGAAGTTTTGAAACCTCTAGCTTTGCAATTTCCCTTAGACTGGGTGGAACGTCTTGGAAGGGATCCTTTCTGAGGGAAGGGGCTTTTCTCGAAAGGTATGTTGTAACCCTCGGATATGATTGACTGTACCCATTTGTCTTGAGAAAGGGAAAGGCAGGCTTCTGGATACAGTGACAATCTCCCCCCGACTGCCTCCAAGGGTGGGCAGTCAGGCAACACCTCAGGGATGCTGGAAGGGCTTGTCAGAGAGAGGCTCTCTGCTGCCCTGGTTCTGCGGACCCCCTCTGCCCCTAGGGCGGCATCTGTTGTTATTACCCCCTCTGCCTCTGGGGGTAAACTGACCAGGTGCGTCAGGTGTGACTCCTTGAGATTTTCGGAACCACATTTTCCCTCCCTTCTGACCTTTGGGGTAAGGCATTGAAGGGGTGGAGAAACGGACTCCTACGGCAGAAAGAGTCTTGCCTTCTCGCTCACACCTGGTCAAAGTGTCCTTCACCTGAGGTCCAAACAAAGTTGTCCCATCAAAGGGAGAGTTTGTGAAGGACGCCTTAAAGGGGTCTGCAAAATTGCAAAGTCGCATCCAGGACTGACGTCTGAGAGCCACTCCTGTGCCTGCAGCTCTACTCGCTCCATCGGCTGCATAAGAAATGAGCCGCATGGAGGAGTTAGTTATGGAATTTAGGATTCCCAGCTGAGAGGCAATCTTCTCTTGAGCCCCAGCAGCTGACAGATCCTGTACCACCTCACCCAATTCCTTGAGGATATCTCTTTGAAGTCTGGTGAAGTGACATAGATAATTCAGCGAACGCATAGCAAAGGTCGCTGAGGAAAACATCCGCTTACCATACCTGTCCATGGTCCTAGACTCCTTGTTAGGAGGATGGACCGGTACGGAAGGATCTGCAAGTTCCTTTTTGGTGGCTGCCGCCACCACCATGGCATCAACCAGGACACCTTTGGTGAGAAACTGTTTTTCAGTGGGGGCCGTGATAAATTTAGAAGGCCTCCTGGGGACTGGTTCCACGGAATCAGGAGATGCCCACGCCTTTTGAGCTATCACGTCCATGAGGGAGTCGAAAGGCAGAGAAACCAAGGAGGTGGAGAGTCGAGATCCAAAAGCCTCCAGGTTTACCGACTCATCCTCGGAGGGGTTAATGGAGGGCCAGTTCCCCCTCTGTTTCAGGAGTTCAAGAATGTCTGAAAAGGAGACATCCTCAGAGGGGGATCTTGGGGACCCCTCCGACTCATCTAAGTCGGTATCTGATGTCGTAGACTCAGGGGATTCTAAATGCTTCCACTTGCAAGTCCTCTTAAGCGGGGGTTCCCCTGAAAGATCAGGAGAAACCTCAGAAGAGGAGGGTATTCCCAATGGGGAAACCTGGGGTGATGGATCTCTGGGTCCGGGAGCAAGAGAGTGGGAAGAGATATCTACAGGCACTGAAGAGGGAGGAGCTAAAGGGACCGACTGTTGACTCAGCTCGGGGGCTAGTACACTCCTCATCACCTTGAAGGCTCCCCTCCCGGGGAGGACCGAGAGCTCCCGCTCCGAGGAAACAGCAATCCCCGGCCCCACCGAAAGGGAAGGCTCCGAAGCAGATGTCGGTGCCGAGCTCACCAAAGCCGAAGCTCCGAGGTGGAGAACGGGGTCAGACAAGGGTCCGATGCCACTCACCCCCTCGGAACCGACAAGGGAAGCCCGACGACTGGATCCCTCCAAGGACGGTCTCAAGGAGGAGATAGGAGTCGAAGACGACGGAGCCGAAAGGAGTGGTATCGGCTCCGAAGCACCAACAGTCACAGTTCCAATAAGCTCCGTCTCCGAGCTCTGAAGGAGAGTCGAAGGAGGAATTTCTGGAGGGTGTGGAATAGCGGTCGTCTGCTGAGACAGGCTATGAAGCATCTTGGCCAGTGCCTGTGATTTCAGCAGTCTACTCACCACTCTCTCCAAGTCATGGTCTGAGAGTCTGGAAGACCTTGAGGATCGGCTCCAATGGCTCCGCTCCGAAAGTAAGGGAGAGGCTGGAGTCGAATGAATAGACTCCAGTGACGGAGATCTGGATCTCTTTCTCGACGGAGCCATCGGAGCCGAAGAACCTTCGGTTCCAGTTGGAGCCGACAACTTGTCGGCTCCGAGCTGGGTCAGAGATGTGTCGGCTCCAGCCGGAGCCGACACAGGCATGGAAGCCAGAGTATCGGCACCGATCGACGCCGATACCGAACCTTCAGAGAAGGAAAGATCGGCTCCGGCCAGAGCCGATCTTGACTCCGAGGGAGTCGGAGCCAAGGCCGAAGGCTTGGAAACTGAAGCCTGGGCCTTGGGAGACTTAGAGGGCTTCCCCGAGACGGACTTAGCAGGGGAGCTCTCAGGCTTTAATAAGCCCCTGAGAATAAGTTTATTTCTACGTTCCTGCAGGACTCTCTGGCTGAAGGAGTGACAAATAGCACAGGAGTCCTGCAGGTGTAGAGGTCCCAGGCAATAAATACAAGAAGTGTGACCGTCTGTCAGAGACATCTTCTGACAGCACGAGTCACACTTCTTGAAGCCTGAGACCCTAGCTTCTTTGGACATGACTGAGTCCCTAATACACACAGACACTACACAGTCAGTCCAAAAATTAAACTAAATTAAACTAAATTAACAAAACCAAGTACAGGGAAAAAACACACAGACACACACAAACAAACCCTGACAGGAAAAATATATTAGGGGTAAGGACCTAAGGCCCGACTAGCAAAAAATAAATGAATAAAGGGAACGGACACTAACGGGAATAGGGCTAGTGAATCGGGAAGTTAAAAAAGTAATATAAATATAAAAATAAAGTTATGGGGTGGACTAAAGTCTTCGAAATATAGTTAGAAAAATTCACTTACCAGGAGCTGGTAAAAAGTTACCTCATGAGCGAAGCGGCAAACGAGATCTGGGTAATCTCCACCTTGCATCATGGGATATAGGGCTGCCTCAAGCTGGTGGAAGTGACTTTTGAGCTTAGCAAGTGCCGAGTCCATCCAGCAAGAATGAAGGCGAGATTGAAAACTTAACATCTTTTGTTTTAAAAATCACTCATGGAGTTCTTGCTTCATGTGATATTCCAACTACAGCTATTGTTGGCATTCCAAAGTACAAAAAGGGACTTTTGAAAATTAAACAGTAGGATGTTATGCAATTTTTCTTTTTGTTTCGTTTAGCAGAAATGCAAGCAATATAGTTTAATGTATTACATTTATACATAGATTTGTAAAGTAATACACTTTAAGTGTTTTTAATTAAAGCTGTTTCATTTTTTAGGCATTTCTGTAAAAGACATGTAAAGAAACACTCGTAGGAGGAGGTAACATGGTGACGTCTGGAGGTCCATTTTGTGTCACAGTATAACTGGTTATTTTTCAAAAACACTTGGTCACTAGCAGAAAGTAGATCAACCTGATGATATCTTAGTCCTTTTCCTTAAGCTGTACTGCAATGATTGTGTTACCTACATTTATTTTTATTACTAATGGAAGCTGATCTGAGCTCATTTAAACTGCTGTTTCACAGTAATCTGGAAGTAGTGCATCAAATAAATCAGGAGGCAGATAAGACTCCATGATAGTTTCACATGTAAGTTGCACTAATAATTCATCTGGATAATCTAGGCCTTGTAATGACACTCTTCCATCAGACAAAGGTGGCAAACCTTTCTATTTGTATTCAGGACAAAGAAAGCAAAAAAGGTATCATACTATTAATAATAGTTGATCTTCTTCTGGCTTTTCCCGGTTAGGGGTCACCACAGCGGAACTCTGATCCGCTAATGATTGGCAGTAGATTTTTACGGTGCCGAGGGGTCAGCTCGACACCCAACCTTCAAGAAGGCACGCCTTATGCATGTCTTTCGAACCAGACTCCACACAGAAGGCGCTCCAGCCGAAAATCGAACGGGCGAACCTCTTCCTGTGAGGCGACAACGCTACCGCTGTAGTTGATATAACTACAGAAAACAAGGTTAGCATTTTTATTAGTATATTTTGTAAGTACAATAACTGCATGTTATGCAAAGTAGTATACTTTTAGATACCGGGATTTTACTTGATAAAAGTTATTAATTATTAGTAGTCTTATATTTGTGTTGGCAACATATTGGCAAACTGATGTAAAATATGTTTACATCATGATGATCTTGCTAGAGAAGAATATGTTCCCTTTTTAAATATTCATCAGATATGTCATTCTGACAGCATCTTAAATGAGTTGCTCGGTGGTTGCTTGTCAACTCTGTCCACAATGTTACTTCAGCTGGAGTCATCTAGGGTAACTCTTCTTGTCTTAGCTGATTATTCCTGCACACTGACTCTGTGCAGCCCAGCCCAACAATAATTTAAAGTAGTATGCCATAAAATACGCTTATCAGTCACAGTTTATGACAGTTAATGTTTCAGCGCTATATACTGCAACGCTGACCGTACTTTCAAAAAGGATTGCTGAAAACATAATTGCCCATTTAGGTGTGCTTTTACATTATATATTATATCAGTGATAAATGCAATCATTCCACAGATACATAACACAGTGCATATTAGTTTTGTAATATTATTTTTATGCATTCGTAAAAAATAAGCACAGATCTGAAGTAGGATATTCATTTGTCTGCAACCTGTGGGTTATGGATCCGATATCGGATCCGAACCGGCATGGTTTTCCAGCTATGGATCCAAGCTCTCAGCTCCTCCCCTCACCCATAATTCCCTGCTCTACCCTCATGACCTCAGATCTTGTTTGCCGCGCTGGTAACTGGATGTGGGTACATAGCTCTCAGCTAAGTGAACTCTTTTCTTGTTTAAAAATAGAAAATTTTTTGATTCTTTGACTAAATTTGTGTGAAAGTATTAGGTTTCCCTTTAATATAGACTATTTTGAGTTTATTTTAAGTTAAAGTAAATAATTTTTATTCCCTCCCCTCGCTGTTGCGTAGAGTGTGTGTGTAGGCCTGTGTGTATGTTGTTGTTGAAGTTACTTTCTGTAACATTAGGTATTAGAGATTATGGCTGACCAGCCTAAATCTATATTTTCGAAATGCTCGAGTGTGGCCATAAGCTCTCACCGGCTGATGGCCACACTCGGTGTGTTAAGTGTCTTGGGGTTGAACACCTCACATCTGGTTGTTCCATTTGTGCAGGGTTCAACCCCAGGGCACTGAGGGAGCGGAGGTCCAAGCTGGTCTTGGTGGGTCTTTACCGCCAGACTCGGCTCCGCCCCGCTCCTTCGGGGACTACTGTGCCTGCAGTTGTTCCCCTGTGGCACCCTCCTGCTCCTGGGACTCAAACTCCCGCTTCTGGAGAGGAGAGGGATGCTGCTAAAGGACCGGAGGGAGAAGCACCACAAGCGGGCCGAGACCTCTGTTTCGGCCCCGCCAGCCAAGCGGGCTTCTCCCCCGGCTCCGTTGTCGGTTCGGTCTCCTCCTTCTCGGCTCCGGTCCCCTGTGTGCTTCTCACCGGGTCCTGAGGAGGAGGAGACCCGATCTCCGGCGAGGCTATCGAGGAGGCACTCCAGGCCTACCTCGGTAGCCTCTTCGAGATCTACCCATAGCCTTTCTGATGCTGATCTGGACCGGATGATGAGAAGGTTCATCCAGGCCCAGATGCAGATGGGAGTGTTTGCCTCCCCTCCGGGAGCTCAACACCCTTTTAAGCCTATTGCTCCTTCTCCAACCCGCTATCCGGGTTCGAGCAACTGGAGCCGAGCAGCTTCGAGCCGGGGAAGGTCGGAGCCGATAGTACTTGGTACCGGACCCGACCCTGCCCTCGAGTGCCGGACCCGATCTCGGAGCCTGGATCCGAGCTTCGGATCCGGGGGGATCAGTGCTCCTTCGGCGCCGTCTGTGTCGGAGCGCACTGTCCCTTCGGATCCGAGTGCTTCGGCGCCGGCTCCGATCCACTCTTCGGATCCGAGGGGACGCCGATTGTCGGATCCTTTGGTCGAGGTCGGCTCCTTCGGCCTTTGATGTAGTGGAGAGGGCTCTGTTGAGGGTCTCCGGACCCCGGCACTTGCTTCGCTCCGTCCCCGCCCCTCTGCACTGGGCCAGGCTTCCACCATCCGGCCCCTGGGACAGCCCGTTTCTGTGCCCCAAGTTGCTCCTATGGAGCAAATTGCTGCTTGCGAGGACTCCTCTGACAGCCCCCAGAGGAGGCCCTCGCAAGCATACGCAAAAGGAGGCACATTGACTCCCGAGTCTCTCACAGAAGACACGGACTTGGAGGAAGGGAAGGCTCCCCACGGTCACCCGAGGATGTCTCCTTTGGAGACATCATGGAAATGCTCCGTATTAGGGGTGGTCTGCCCCAAGTCTTCCTCGGACGAGTCCGTGTTCTTGGAGGCATGTGAGACGGTGCCGTCTACCGCTTGGGTGTCGCCCCCTGCCGACCCCCTGGTGGACCTTATTACCACCAGGGCCTGGAAGGAACCGGACACCGTGGAGCCAATTCCCAAAAGACCGGATAGGATCCTTAGTCCGCCCTCCGACAGGACCCATTGGAGTAAGGGGCCTCCTGTAGATGCCATGTTGATGGCGGCGCCACAAAGAGGGAACTGGCTCAGGAGAGTCCTCAGTCCACCCACCGAGCAAGGAGTCTCGGATGATGGACCGCTTGGGGAAGCGGATGTTCAGTTCGGCGACCTTCTCGGTAAGGGCGCTGAACTATTTGGCACATGTTATTCGGATGCAGCGAGATCTTATTAAGGAATACGCTGCATCCCCCCCTGAGTCCATTTCGGAGGAGGACAGAGTTCTGCACTCCACCAAAATGGCCACTCTTAGGTCAGTTACAAATACTTCTATGCGGCTACTCTCCCATGCAACGGAGGGCCGCTAGAGCTGCGGGACAGGACTGGTCACTAGACGCCAGGCCTGGCTCCGCACTGCATTTTTCTGAGCCCTTCAAGGCTGCTTTGCGAACGCCTTTTGATGGTTCTGCTCTGTTTGGCAAGACCGTTCACGAGACGCTGACCCAGAGCGAGAAGGACGGGAAGACGCTGTCTGCCGTCGGAATCCGCTTCTCTGCACCCCAGAGGCCCTATTCTAGGAACCAAAAGGGTCAGAAGAAGATGTGGTTCCGGAAGTCGCAGCAGTCCCAGCCTGCTCCGGACAACCAGTCCTTCCGTGGCAGAGGAGGACAAGGAGGACGCCGCCCTAGAGGCAGAGGGGCTCCCAGAAACTTCGGGTCCAGGGAACCTTTCTCTGAACGGCCCGCGCAGCAACCCTGAGGGGTTGCCCGACTGCTCTACTCTGGAGGCAGTCGGGGGACGTTTTTCGGGGCACCTAGCGGCATGGGAGTCCATAACATCGGACCGCTGGGTTCTCCAAATCATATCCAGGGGATATCGCATTCCTTTCCTTCACCTTCCAAAGTTGAAGTCCCTCCCAGACGTCCCACCCGGTCAACGGGAGGCCGCTTTGGCAGAAATTGGCCATCTGCTAAAGAAAAGAGCCATCCAGCCCGTTCCCCCAGACCAGATCGGATCAGGGTTCTACTCCAGATTCTTTTTAGTGCCAAGAAAGACGGGAACTAAGACCAATCCTAGACCTCTCTCTTGAATCTGGCAGTCCCCAAAGAAAAATTCCGAATGGTCACTCTGCAATCTATTCTCCCGCTTCTGGGAGAAAATCACTGGATGTGCTCGATAGATCTCAAGGACGTACTACCACATTCTGATGGACAGGCGCTCCAGGAGGTTTCTCCGCTTCGGCTGGGAGCCAGTCACTACCAGTTCGGGTACTTCCCTTTGGTCTCACCACAGCCCCCAGGGTGTTCACCAAAGTACTAGCAGTGGTAGCGGCCCACCTGAGGCTTCAGGGGTGCAGGTCTTTCCCTACCTGGACGACTGGCTCCTTACCGCCCAACAAGGCATCTACTTCTCTTGGCGAGACTCCTTTCTCCATCTTGCATGATGTCTGGGCATCACAGTAAATAGAAAAAAGTCCAACCTAAGGCCCACACAGCTCTTAGATTTCATAGGGGCCAGACTAGACACAAGGAGTTTACGAGCCTTCCTCACTGCGGACAGAGTTCTAAATCTGCAGCTCCAGGTGCGGGCCATTCTCCATTCAAGTTCTGTTCCAGCGGAGTTGGTCCTGAGGGCTCTAGGGTCCATGGCTTCGGCTATAGCACTTCTTCCTCTTCCCAGGCTCAATATGCGCATTCTGCAGTGGACGCTCTTAGTACAGTGGTCATACCTTGCTCTCCCCATGCATCATCCCATAGCGATCAGCAAGGCTTGCAAGCGGTCCCTCTTGTGGTGGCTCCATTCCCCGGATCTCCACGAGGGTCGCCCATTTTGTGCTTCTCCCCCTCTCGCCATGGTGACCACGGACGCCTCCCGCCTCGGGTGGGGGGGGCACTTTGCGGGCCGGACAGTCCAAGGCACGTGGAACGATTCAGAGACCTTACTGCATATCAATGTTCTAGAGATGAGAGCAGTGCTCTTAGCGTTGCTAGCACTTCAGGACTTTCTTCCCTTGGGAACAATTGCGATTCAATCGGACAACATGTCTGTTGTCTGGTACATCAACAAGCAAGGGGGAACAAGGTCTTACTCTCTTTGTCGGGAAGCCATGAGAGTTTGGGAATGGGCAATCTCCACCAATCGCTTTCTCATAGCAACGCACATTCCGGGTCGGTCCAACATCCTAGCGGACAAGCTCAGTCGCACCATTCTGACCCCTTACGAGTGGTCTCTCAATTGTCAAGTAGCGGAACGCATATTCGCACGGTGGGGAACCCCTTCTTGCGATCTTTTTGCTTCTCCCTCAAACACCAAGTGCGACAGTTTTTTCGCTCTAATACCTCCTCCCGGAGGTACCCCAAGAGACGCTCTGGTGCATGCTTGGCCACCCGGTCTTCTGTATGCCTATCCACCCTTGCCTCTGATGCTGCAAGTTCTTCAGAAAGCCTCTCGGGTGGGTTGCAGAATGATTCTCATTGCTCCATTCTGGCCCCGACAGATCTGGTTCCCCTTCCTAAGGTCTCACTCGGTGAATCCTCCTTGGATTCTAGATCCCATCCCGGATCTGATATCCCATCCATCCTGCATTCCTCCTCCGAACCTGGACAACCTGAAGCTGACCACTTGGCTGCTCCAGTTCCACTCTTGATAAGGACTCCCGGTATTTCTTCACCGGTAAAGGCTATTTTGGTGGCGGCTCATAAACCATCCACTAGAAAGGTTTACCCAAGCAAATGGAAACGTTTCTCTGTGTGGGCGGAGCGGCAAGGCCTGAATCCCTTCACGGTTCCTCTCCCTGTAGTGCTTGATTTTCTAACCTCTCTCTTTAATGATGGTGCCAGCAGTTCCACAGTCAAAGTTCAACTGGCGGCAATTTCTCACTATCACATTGGTCAAGATTCTAATCCTCTTATGTCAGCCAAATTGTGTAAAACATTTCTTAAAGGTACTTTTCTTCTCAGGCCGCCCATAAAACAAACAGTTCCTCCTTGGGACCTTTCTTTGGTCCTACAGGCCTTGACCGCTCCCCTTCGAGCCCGTGGCTACGGTGGATCTTAAGTTCTTGTCCTACAAGACAGCCTTTTGGTAGCCATTACATCAGCCAAGAGAGTTTCTGAACTTCAAGCTTTATCAGCTAAACCTCCTTACTTGGTATTTCATCCAGACCGTGTCTCCCTCAGGACCAATCCGTCCTTCCTTCCTAAAATCGCTTCTGAAGCAAACATCAATCAATCCATTAACCTCCCTGTTTTCTTCCCTAAATATGAAAACAAAGGTGAATATAAGCTACATTCACTAGATGTTCACAGGCAACTTAGATTTTATCTCAACAGGACAGCTGGTCATAGGCAATCCGACCAGCTGTTTATTTCCTTTGCAAAATTCAATTTGGGCAAGCCAATTTCTAAAGTTTCTCTGTCCCGCTGGATTTCACAGTGCATTTTATTGGCTTATCAAGCATCAGGAAGGCCCGCACCGGGAAGTGTTCATGCCCATTCAACCCGGTCAGTATCTACCTCGGCAGCCTTCAAGGCTAGGATTCCTCTAGATGATATTTGTGCAGCAGCCACGTGGGCTTCATCTCATACATTTATTTCCCACTATAAGTTGGATCTTGCATCTAGGGGTAGAGCATCCTTTGGCTCCGCGGTGCTCCGGAATATCCTTCCATGATGGCCGCCCAAGATTCAGGTAGCTGGGGACTCTGTCCCACAGGTTGCAGACAAATGAATATCCTACTTCAGATTTAGAAGTTATGTACTCACCATAACGTTCCATCTGAGTAGGTGTATTCATTTGTCTGCAACCATCCCGCCCTCCTATCCCCCTGGCCTTTCAGTTTCCTGCATATTCTTTGTTACCCTTTTTAGGGTATTGTTGCTTTGGCAAACTCGATCTGAGGTCATGAGGGTAGAGCAGGGCATTATGGGTGAGGGGAGGAGCTGAGAGCTTGGATCCATAGCTGGAAAACCATGCCGGTTCGGATCCGATATCGGATCCATAACCCACAGGTTGCAGACAAATGAATACACCTACTCAGATGGAACGTTATGGTGAGTACATAACTTCTAATTTATCAACCATTTATACTCATACCTCTCGACTGTACAGATTTTCGCAGAATGCCCAGATTTTTGCCTCAAACTTTTGATCTGTTTCTCATAAAATTGTGTTTTCTGGCAAATCATTGCAAAATCATTGAGGACTGAACTCAGAAAACAATGACAAGCAACCATTTCAGTTGAAGGCTTCGTACCCTTCATACAATTTATGTCAATGCAAAACCTGTTATTCTATCAACTTTCAAAGTTTGTAAGAGCAACATTTAAAAAATGGCCCAAATTTTAGACATTTGTCCCGCTATTATTTATGCTTTTGTTGTAAGAGCCTGAGAGGTACGATCAGTGTTTATTTCTTTTGTTATGCAAAGTCCACTTTTTGAATAGTGCTGAGCAATCATATAGCAATAACCCACGCCTGGGTGTGGGTAATGCTAAATTTACCCACGGTTGGCGTGGTTTGGTCCCGAGGGCGAAGCCCGAGGGACCAAACAAAGCCAACCGTGGGTAAATTTAGCATTACCCACACCCAGAAGTGGGTTATTGCTGTTATACCATGACATTATTTAAGAAAAGAAACTATTACTTTTCTTAAATAATGGCATAGTATAATGCCTGTTTACTGCCCTTCCGCAGATGTCTGGCATCCGCGGCAGTTCTGATGTACTGCGCGCGCAGTACATCAGAGTTGGCAAAAGCAACGGAGAAAGCAAGATCTCCTTTGCTTTTTTTTAGTGTCTCGCTATGTTAAATGAGTTTAACATAGCGAGACAGTTTTAAAATAAGCAACGGACATCTCCGTTGCTTATTTTAAACTGTCTCGCTATGTTAAACTTATTTAACATAGCGAGACTCAAAAAGCAACGGAGATCTTGCTTTCTCCGTTGTTTTAAACACTGTCTCACTATGTTAAATGGGTTTAACATAGCGAGACAGCTTTAAAATAAGCAACAGAGATTTCCGTTGCTTATTTTAAAGCTGTCTCGCTATGTTAAACCCATTTAACATAGCGAGACAGTGTTTTAAAAAGATTATACTAATGGAAAAAGTCCGGCGACGGACCTTTTTCCATTAGTATAACTCGATTTACAACGGGCACGCTGGCCAATCAGCGTGCACGTTTTGGGGGGGTCATGGTATAATAACTGGTAGTGTTTGAGCATTGTCATCATACTTTCTAAAATTCCATTGGACAGAAACTGGAAAGCATTTTATTACTGTTGGTTATAGTGTAAATAAGAAAGAGTCAAACTGGAAAATAAGTATTTTCACCATATAAGACTTGTTTCCTTGCAGTCTTTGATATCTTGATGGCAAATTTCCCATTGCTTACATAGACTCATTGCTATATGCTATGGCCATAGAGAATACTTTCATATTTTCTTGTAGTAACTTTTATATTCCTGGATCCCAGCTTTTTTTCCCAGGCATACATTTTACTGCAGCATCCCCAGTGAGTTTGTCACTTGGACACTAAATTTCCTTGTCAACAGTTTCAGTAGAAACCGTAAAGCAATATTCTTTTTACTTTACAGCACTCATTTCATGAAATGGTCTGAAGTATTTTATAGGAATAAATAACATCACTTGTTAAACTGAATATATATATGATTATGGTTTTGCTCTGTTTAATTTCTCCAAGTCTTTTGGGTTTCTAACACCATAAGGGGAATGAATCCACATTCCTAAGTCAAAGTATGATTAAAGCTTGTGAAATTAGTATTGTTTCAGCCTTTGATGTTAGCCAAAAGTTTTCTTCACAGCATCCACCATGTGCCCAGAAATTACATCTTCTGCAATTCATATGGGGTTACATATATTAATAACATATCTAAATCATCATCATCATTCTCTTTCGGCTTTTCCCGTTAGGGGTCGCCACAGCGGATCATCTCTTTCCATTTCTTCCTATCCTCTGCATCTTGCTCTGTCACACCAACCGCCTGCATGTCCTCTCTCACCACATCCATAAACCTTATCTTAGGCCTTCCTCTATTCCTCTTACCTGGCAGCTCCATCCTTAGCATCTTTTTCCCAATATACCCATCATCCCTCCTCAGCACATGTCCAAACCAACGCAATCTCGTCTCTCTTGCTTTGTCTCCAAACTGTCCAACATGAGCTGACCCTCTAATATACTGATTCCTAATCCTATCCATCCTAGTCATACCGATTGCAAATCTTAACATCTTTAACTCTGCCACATCCAGCTCTGACTCCTGCCTTTTTGTCAATGCCACTGTCTCCAACCCATATAACATAGCTGGTCTCACTACACTCTTGTAGACCTTCCCTTTCACTCTTACTGATACCTGTCTGTCACAAATCACTCCTGACACTCTTCTCCACCCATTCCACCCTGCCTGTACTCTCTTCTTCACCTCTCTTCCACATTCACCATTACTCTGAACTGTTGATCCCAAGTACTTAAATTCGTCCACCTTTGCCAACTCTACTCCCTGCATCCTCACCATTCCTCTACCCTCCCTCTCATTTACACACATATATTCTGTCTTAGCCCTGCTGACCCTCATTCCTCTGCTCTCTAGAGCATATCTCCACCTCTCCAGAGTCTCCTCAACCTGATTCCTACTCTCACTACAGATCACAATGTCATCTGCAAACATCATAGTCCACGGGGCCTCCTGTCTGATCTCATCTGTCAACCTGTCCATCACCACTGCAAATAAGAAAGGACTCAGAGCTGATCCTTGATGTAATCCCACCTCCACCTTAAACGGATCTGTCACTCCCACTGCAGTCCTCACCACTGACACACTACCCTCATACATATCCTGTACCACTCTTACGTACTTCTCTGCCACTCCCGACTTCCTCATACAATACCACAACTCTTCTCTAGGCACCCTGTCATATGCTTTCTCCAAGTCTACAAAGACACAATGCAACTCCTTCTGACCTTCTCTGTATTTCTCCAACAACACTCTCAGAGCAAACATTGCATCTGTGGTGCTCTTTCCTGGCATGAAACCATACTGCTGATCACTAATCATCACCTCCCTTCTTAACCTTGCTTCCACTACTCTTTCCCATAACTTCAAGCTGTGACTAATCAGTTTTATCCCTCTGTAGTTACTGCAGCTCTGCACATCACCCTTATTCTTAAAGATAGGTACCAAAACACTTTTTCTCCACTCCTCAGGCATCCTCTGACTTTCCAAAATTTCATTAAACAATCTAGTTAGAAATTCCACTGCCATTTCTCCTAAGCACCTCCATGCTTCCATTGGTATGTCATCTGGGCCAACAGCCTTTCCATTCTTCATCCTCTTCATAGCTGCCCTTACTTCCTCCTTGCTAATCTGTTTCACTTCCTGATTCACTATCCCCACATCATCCAACCTTCTCTCTCTCATTCTCTTCATTCATCAGCCTCTCAAAATACTCTTTCCATCTACTCAACACACTCTCCTCTCTTGTGAGTACCTTTCCCTCACTATCCTTTATCACCCTTGCATGCTGCACATATTTCCCAGCTCTGTCCCTCTGTCTTGCTAATCGGTACAGGTCCTTTTCTCCCTCTTTAGTGTCCAATCTCTCATACAACTCTCCATATGCCCTATCCTTAGCTTTTGCCACCTCTCTCTTTGCCATGCGCCTCATCTCCTTATACTCATGTCTACTTTCTTCATCTCTTTGACAATCCCACTTCTTCTTCGCCAGCCTCTTCCTCTGTATACTCTCCTGTACTTCGTCATTCCACCACCAGGTCTCCTTGTCCTCCTTCCTCTGTCCAGATGTCACACCAAGCACCTTTCTAGCAGTCACCCTTACTAGTTCTGCTGTAGTTACCCAGCTATTCGGTAACTCTCCACTGCCTCCCAGTGCCTGTCTTAACCCTTCCCTAAACTCCACTTCACAATCACCCTTTTAAATATTACTGCAAATTTTTTTTTTTATGAGACCTATTGTTCCTACTGCTATTGGAACTGTATGGGTATCCTTTGACAATGTTGCCCTTGTTTTTACCCCATATCCTGATAGTTTATGAATTTGTGTCTCTCTGTATGTAAGACACTGTAATCACTGGGTGTAGCAATTCCAATGATCAATGCTACTTTTGTCTCCTTTTCATGAAGTACTATAACTGTTTTTCTCGCATTTATTTTTTGAACTATTAATAATGGGTAACTCGTGATATAAACGTCATCATTCTCTGTAATGATTTGTGGCTCATGTTTACAGTGCTTCTCTACTACTTCAGTATTGTAATGTTTGCATAGACCCCAATGTAACAGTCTTGTCACATTATTATGCCTTTCTGTATACAGGCCCTCTGCCACTAATGTATCAAACCCAGTAAAAAGATGTGCAACTGTTTCCATTTCTGTTTTACAGAACCTGCATTTGTCTGTTTTTCCCACATGTTCAATAGACGTTGTAAACCAATGTATGCGTAGTCCACTGTCCTGGGCTGCTAATATTGATCTTTCATTTTTTGGTTAATATTCACCTCTCTTTAACCATTCCTGTTTCAGATCCTGATTGACATGTGGTGCTCCAGTTGTTTTTTGTACTTGCAACTATATTTATGCTTTTTCCACATTTATTACCTTCTCGTCTAATCTTTCTTCTTAATTCTTTCTTTTGTATTTTAGCATATACAGTTGCTGCCTGATTTATGTATGCATCTGGTTTGATTTCCATTCCTGCTTGACACAGATATTTTTCTGTTAAACAAAGCAGAAAAGTTATTTTAGACTTGTTCTCCTTATGTTTTAAAACAACTGCAGTGTTAGGATCTGGTGAAATTAGTACATATGTATGTAGTTCTATGACTGCAGATTTATACATATATTCAGTTTTGAGGAGACCCATTACCTCCTTCAGAATGAGGAATATATAATCTTGGTATACACTGATTTTTATGTATCATTTGATAAGCATAAAACATTGTTCTTGTTTTCCTGTCCAAATGAGCTAATGCCTTTTGGGGGCAGGCAATCATCCCAAAACTGTAAATTAGAACAAGAAGGGCAATTGTTTAATAGCTTGAACTTTGTTCCTAGATGTCAGAGATGATTTTAGTATTGATTTAGGTCTTCTAAAATATTCCTTACTGAGTTTTGTTTACATTTGTTCACATTTTATTGCTGATCCTTCATTAATTCCCAAATATTGTTACACTCATTCCTGCCAATATTCCTTATATCACATTCCTGTCTCAGACTGACATTTTCTTGGTAATGCAGCTTCCTTGCTTTAAATGTTGCTTTTGCACATTTATCAAGTATAAATGACATTCTTATATCATCTAAATAAGTTTTGACCACTTGCAGTTGTGTTTTCAGCTCTTCATCTGATGAGCTATGCAGCTTTAAGTCATCAACAAAAAGAAGATGAGAAGTCTTTGCACTTTGTTGTTTTTGGGAGACAAATTGTAACCATGACTTAATCTGTTAAGTAGACAGTTTAATGGGTTAAGGGCAAGAGAAAAGTGCAGCAGTGACAAAGAGTCACCCTGGAATATCCTTTCTTTGAATTTTTATCTGTTGGATAATAATTTGTCCTTTATGTTCCGCTGTGGCGACCCCTAACTAGGAAAAGCCGAAAGACACAACAACGTCATGGCCTAGCTAAAAAGAGGTTTGCCACTGTTTCATGGTCACTGTAATGTAATTGATTAATGTAGGGTGTGTTTTATACATCTGTAAGCACTCCTTTATCTATGAATGTGGAATGCTGTCAAATCCTTTTTTGTAATCTGTCTGTGGCATACTTAATTTCTTCCCCTTTTTACAATTCTCAATTATGACTTTATTTAGCAACAAGTGATCATTTTTGCCATATGACTGTCTTTTGTTACTTTTCTGTTCTATTGCCATGATTAAGTTTTCATCTAAATGCCTATAAACTCTGTTGGAATCAGTTTGAGTATATAATTTATATATCGTCAGAAGGCAAATTATTGTTCTATAGTTTTTAGGGTAGCTTGCAGGTGTACTCTTAAGGAGGAATATATTTTCCATTGTTGTTAACCAGGTTGGTGTCTGTTCGGGATGCACATATAAGTAGTTCTTACTCAGGCCTAAATCTTTGTGTAAATAATGTTAATACTTTTAGCCAGAAGTTAGGTGCTGCATCTGGGCCTAATGTTTTCCAGTTAGGAGCTTTTCCTAATTTTGTTTCAATTTCTCTGCCATTACTTCATCCCATTTTATGTCCTGTACATTTGAACTTCTTCCTATTTCTTTTACTTCTTCTATGAATTCAGCATCTTTTTTCTCCAAAATGTATCTATTTTTTCTTTTTTGGTGGTGTTTATACTCCTTGTGCTTTGTTTACTAATTATGTATGAAATATTTTTTGGTAATCAAAGAATTGCTTATTTTGTACTTTTTCTTTATATTTGCATATCGTCTCAGTTTTTCTGCTTGTGCTGATATCTTAGCTTATTATTTGCAGTAGTGTACAGTAGAGTCTGGTCTTTTCTGAAAGTGCGTATTGCTTTTCTCATGTCTATCTTTTTAAGTACTTTTGCTGATCTTTTCCCTCTTATAAACTCTTCTGACAGCAACAATTCTTGCCTTAATTGCTTTGTACTTTTCTCCATTCGATAATTCCATGATGGCATTTGATTTCTCCCCTTCTTTTCCCTAACTGCCCAGTGTTTTTGTTGTAAGACTTTATCTGTTTTTCATTTAGCTGCACAGTAATGTATCCTCTTTACTTCTGTTATATCACACCAATTTCTGTTAATAGTCTTGATTACTGTGTTCATTTGTTTTATCAGACCTTTAACATTTTGGGTCTTCTTGACTTTCTGTAATCAATTTCTTTCATCAGCCTTAATATGTCTATCCAGCTATATTAAATCAAGCAACTCTTCCCTTAAATCAGTTTCTTCTAAACTGAGGGGACATTCTTTGTTCTCCATTTCCTGCAGGTATTCTGCAAATTAATCTTCCTGTGATATATTCTCTTCAGCTGCATCCTGCAGTATGCATTGCTCTTTTATATGGGAACTTACTGGCCTGTCACTCCAAAACATTGACTACATAAGAGTTGACACCATTTCCTGCTCATTCCCTTGCTGTACAACTTCAACTGGACTTTTGTACTGGTTTCCTAGTGAAGGCTCCAGAGTGTCTTCATGTGGCAATTGATCAGATGCTGGGATTTTCTACACTAAATCCTTCACTTCACAGGTAATCTATATGTTCAGTTTCTATTTCTTTAACTTCTCAATTACTGACCCGCTCTTCTACTTTACCCTTGTTTACTTATTTTTTGTATTGTAAAATTTTCCATATCTAGATGCCTTAGCCTATATTTCTCTTCAGACATCTTCGGTGCTGCTTTATTTGTATTGATTACTTTTGCTTTCTCCTATGCATAAATATTGCATCATATTAACTCTCTTTTTCTTTCCCATGTCCATATATCTTCTTCAGAGTTTTCCCATGTCAACTGTTTCTCCTTACTTTAGGGATTTATTGTTCCATCATGCTGTGACATAACCTGTTTTAGACTTTCAACACTAAATCTTTTACTTTGCAGGAATTACATAACTTCAGCTTCTAGTTGTTTAACTTCTACTTTACTAATCTTCTGTTCTATGTTTCCCCTTTGTAATCTTATTTTTATATTGTAAAATTGTCCATATATGAGTGCCTTTGCCTGTATTTCTCTTCAAATATCTTTGGAGCTGCATTTTTGTATTGATTAGTTTTACTTTCTCCTTTGCATAAATATTGAACCATATCAGATCTCTCTTTTTTCCCATGCCTGTGTTTTTTTATACCTTTCAAAAATCTCTATTTTTTTATATGTTCACACTTCCTCAGTCACTTCTTTTTCCAAGTGGTCTAAACGTTTATTGGTCTATATAATTTTTTTATTGATCTGTTGTATTTATGAATACAAATTTGCATCTGAAAGCTTTTGACAGTTTTCCTTCTGCAAGTATTTTTCTTTCTTCTAGTTTCTCAGTTAATCTTTTTCAATATCTTCTGTCTGGAAATTCTTGGCTTCTTGCATAATAGTAACTATGCATAATGTCCTTCTTATCCCAAGTAGTCCACTCTATCATCTTTACAGCTATTTTTTGGCTTGTCAGTTTTTTTGGGTATTGTGGTCTACTACTTCCTTCTGCAGTTGGGGGGGGGGGGGCATCCTTCCCCTCAGCTTGGCCTAACTCCATTGTAAGAATGTTTCCATGTCTTGAGGATTCAACACTGTCATTTTTCCAGTCCCAGCACCAGTGTGCATGCCATGATTGGCAAATATTTTTAATCGTCAGGCTTGTGTACCAGGCTGCCTTTTTTATTTTTAACCTACTTCTGTCCATGATATATGCTATATAAAATATAGACTATATATCAGTGTTGTCTTGGTGAGATTTTGTAAAAACAGGGTCTTCCTTCTGAAGGTACTCACCATGGGTCAAGAATGCATTCAGTTCCAGAAATACTGATCCCCTTTGCTTGTTGATTTTATCATCTCTCCATTTGGACCCTTATTATTCTGAATCTTTCCTGAGACTCATCTATAGTCAAGTGGAGAAACTAGTCCGTAGTTGAAGTGCCTGCAAGTTGAATACAGTTGTAAGCTGAAATAAATGAGAGCAGTTGCTCTTTTTTCTTTAGTTCCTTGTAACAAGGTTATATGAAAATTAAGTATAATGACTGATTAAAGTAATGAGGAATTATGCAATTAAAAGTAATGCTACTGTAAATGTTGTATCTGGAGATCTTACAATGAAACTCTTCAAGAAAATCAGTCAAATATTTTTATGTTGATCTCTGCCTGCATTTGATTTTGGATTGGAGTTATTCATTTAAGGATTCATTACTTTAATTTTTTTATCTTTACTCATATTCTTTTTTGTTTTGTTTTAGCTTTTTTGTTCTTTTTGGAGTTTTAAGAGATCTTGGCTGGGGTTAGCTAGAAAAAAAATTCTTTTGCAGACAGTGATTAAAATTCAGCCAGTTAGTGGGAGGAGCTGAGAAATAGCATTCCTCATTTAACTACAAATATTTAGTGGCACCTTTGTTAAGCTGTAGAAGTGTATGACTTGCTGTTCTCTGCCTAAACATTGCTGATCTCTGTCTGCATTTGATTTGCCCCACCCACCAGTCCTACTCCTGTTCTGCTTTTAAGCTTGGTGGCTTTTGAGTTGCCTGCCCCTACTATAAATCTGACTTATTAATTAACTTGTTTATTGCATTTGTTAACTGGGAAAGTCTACTGCCAATAATGAGCCCATTTTCAGTGGAGGCCTGGGGAGAAAAGCACCACAATAATTTCATAGAAAGATATGTTAACACAGAGGACAAGTATGTTAAGCAGAGAGAAAACACTACAATAATTAAGTAAGTTGAGCAGGGGTAGTACATCCAAAAAAAAAATGATAACAAAGACATGAATTTATTTACAATTTAGGTGAACTATAGACTAAAAAATAGGATACATTCAAATAACAGAGATGTAAACACATGGAACCAAGTGTGTCATGGAGTAGTAATACATTCAGTGAAAATCATAACAGCACTGAAATTTGCCTACAAACATGGTATAAATATCGAAGTGAAGATATCATACATTCAGATTACACATAAGTTTGAGACTGTAGGCAGAATATTAGCAGAGGAGAGTTAGCATCAGTGTAAGAAATAGGAGGAGACAGAGAGGATGAAGGAGGGAAAAATTAAGTGAAGTATCAACAAAAGGAGTAAGTCTGGAAGAGAGAGGGAGAGGGAATGCCAGTAATTAAATGGGTAAATGAGACTTTAGACACTCTTCCCAGTATCTTCTCATAAACTCATTTTACTGAGCAGTGAGAGATCAACTCGGAAGCCCCCACCCTGCCACTTAAACTTGAATTATCTTCTGTTTCCTACCTTCCCACTTACAAAAATAAAAACAAGATCTACTTTATTCAGCTGCTTTAGCTGTATTTGTGTTTATTCCTACTTTATTTAGATTTTTGCTGCACATTCCTAAAATGTTCGGTTGTACTTTATCCACGGCATTTATTACTTAGTCTTAGTAGCCTGCTTGCATCATAACTGTTACTTTAAGTCTCTTCATTCTGATTTAAGCACTTGGGTTCCAAACAAGTTAGCTTACATTAAGATGGTTTGTGGTCTATGCTCTTGTGGCAGCTGAGTTAGCTTGCATCCTTCTGAAATAAGAATTGCTGGTCGAAGGTTTAGTGTGTCAGTCATACTAAAAATTTCTTTGTTCTGGTTTAAACACTTGGGCTTAGACCCATTTATTTTACATTAGGAAGGTTTGTAGGCTACACTCTTGTGGCAGGAGACAATAGCATACACCCTTCTGAGCTAGGAATTGTAGTGTAAGTCTTAATGTGCCTTTATTTGATTAGCTAGAGAGGTAGCTCATTTAAAAATTGAATCTCTGTGCCTGAGGCATTTGACAATATTTTGCAACCACTCTACTTAATAAGAAGATTGTTGCTGGTTTCTGTTAATCTCTGCAAATGCTAAGACGTACATTATCATAGCAATTGTTTTGGTGTTTGTTTTTTACTGCATTAAGTGTTTCTGCGTTGAATATCACAGTCTTTAGTTAGAACTGTCTTGGTTCCACTGAAGTGGGAATAGAGGGGACCTAAGCCTGAGTCATTTTCTGGCCCAGGGAAAGAAGAGTGTGCTGTTTTTGATTGGTCACAGGACCTTGTTTTTTTCTTTAAATCAAATCTCCACTGCTGTTTAAATGTTGCAGTTGTGCGATGCTTGACTCAGAATCTACAAGCTCTGAGGTGAATAGGTTCATAGGTAGATACTAAGCTATCTGCCCAAAGGCATTTATAAGCCTAGCCAGAATGTGTTGGCTTTCGCCGCCCCCTTAGATTACTTCCCTGTATCTCTGTCCAGCAGAGCGTTTACATACATACATGCACACAAATATTTCAAGCACGTGCTTTAATGCCCTTCTAGCCTGCCAATATACCAAAACAGTTATTCCCATAATAAGTGTCTAGGCTGTTCTTAAAAATATCTAAACTAGTGCTTTCTTTAATGTAATTTGGTAGTCTGTTCCAGCAATCAGCTACTGACTCATAGAAACAAGTAGTAAATTTCTCATTCCTATAGAATCTTCTACAAAGGTTGTCAGATGATTCTCTACCACTTCTTGATAATGCCAAACATTCCTAGAGGTAGTTGTCTCTCTAAATACCCTATGTACCTGAATAAGGTCTCCTCTTAAATATCTATATGAGATACTGTACGAGTTCATATATTTTAGTCTTTCATAATAACTTAAGTTTTCACATCCATAGATGTTCTTGGCATATTTATGCTGTACTCTTTCCAGTTTACTCATGCATGTTTTCTTATAAGGTTTCCATATGTTCCGTACCCAAGTTTGGGTCTAATATAACTAACAAACAATGACTTCATAATTTCTGATTTCCTACACTTTATAAATCTTTTTATATAACTTATACTTCTATAACTATCATAACCAATTGGCTGATATGATTAAAACAACTCAAAACTGCATCTGGCCCTATACCCATGTCCTTAAATGAATATACAGTTTCACTCACTGTGTGCTATATTTGATAGTGAACTTTCAGTTTATGTCCCCCAAATCTCATATGCTTTGTTTTTGATGTATTTATCCACATATTATTCTCCTGTGCCCAAATGGTCAATTTAGTCAAGTTCTTTTGCAGACATGTCCTATCTGTAACACATGTAATCAGTTTATCTAATTTTAGATCATCTGCATACACATTGTAGAGCATATCATATAAAAAATATATATATGAAAGATATATTCTAAACAAGTATGGGCCTAGGATAGAGCCCTGTGGACAGCTTGATTGTAGTCAAGAATTTAACCTGTCCAATTGCTGTTTGATACTTGTCATGTCCTATTTGTAAGCTATGCAGCTATCCATCTTATCAAGTATACATCAGAACCCAGTTGTTCGAATTTATTGATCAGTATTTTGTGTATGACCCTATGAAATGCTGAAGTTAAATCTATATAAATTACATCACAACACAATTGTTCATTTAAAGCTGTTATTGTATCATTATAGAACATAATGTTACAAGTAGTAATAAATCTGTTTTCAACATATGCAAGCTTATTTAAAGTTTCAAATCCCAACCTTTCAAATTCTTACAATAACCTATCCAATAGTACCGTCCCTATTATTTTTGCACAGCATTGAAGTATACATGAGGGAATGTATGACTCTTAGTTTGCTCTACTCCCTTTTCCCTTAAATACAGATTTAATAAGTGCATGTCTCCAATCCTCAGCAATCTTCCCATATTTATACCACTTAGAAAATAATAGCTATAATGGTACTGTATGTTCTTGCTGAAGTATTCTCAGGTCATTATTATAAATTCTGTCTCCTTGCTGTGCTTCGTTTGAATCCAGTTTGCATAATGAATTCTTTTTCAATATAATCTAATTTGATTTCAGTATCTGAGGTTACCTGGATGCCACTAGGACAGCTTATCACCCACTTTGTGGAGCCAAAATTTTGCATAAGATATTGTAAATATATCTATAATCTGTGTGTCTAAGAATAACTTTTAGAATCTACACGCAGTTTATCAATTACATGTTCTTTACTTATCCCACATCTTACATATCTATAAAATAGTTTCCTATTATGGTCATCTTTATATACATTTTCTCAATTTTTTCTTGATCTTGTTTCACACTGATTAATTTGTTTGTTTAGCTTGTTTATTTCTGTTTTCCAAGTTGTAGTTCAGCCTCATTTCTATTTCTTACATTTTTGTTGTTGTTGTGTCTTTTGGCTTTTCCCGGTTAGGGGTCGCCACAGCAGAACTTCGGTCCACTAATGATTGGTAGTTGATTTTTACGTGCCGAGTTACCAGCCCTGACGCACAACCTTCAATGAAGGTACACCCATTCACGCATGCCTCCACGCAGAAGACGCTCTAGCTGAGAATCGAACCGGACAGCGTCTTACTGTGAGGTGACAACGCTACCGCAGCAGCACCACCGCAGATATTTCTTACATTTTTGTCATTCACCTATATGAAGTATCTTGTATCGGCGCTGCCCATAGAGCACCATCGGGCAGCGCCGGTTAAACAAGGTTAAACTATTTCTGGCTCCGTAAAGTCTGCTCTTCAATTTTTCCCTTAGAACTTCTCTACTTGCAATCTAAACAGTCTATTCTCTATCTCAATAGCTCAGCACTTGCTCCTAAAGCATTTTTATATAGGTAAAGTACTTGTATACTAAACAAAGTACTACATTAGCCTAGAATCCCCTTGAGTACCCATTTCCCTATAGGTCCCTTCTGACTCAGTTACACAGCAAACTTTTTCACTTTTTCTAGCATGTCGAAGGGTCAGTTGCTAGCGCCCTCTCCTGTTCAGCTGGTGAATCTGGGCATCTTGAGGCAATGTTACAATTGCCTCATGTACACAGACAACCCACTCCTTCTCCCACAAAACACAAATACATGTGAGAGATGCAACTATATAGCCAAACTGGAGGCTGAGCTCTCTCAACTCAGGACTGGCAAGACCAGACAGGAGGAGAAGGAAACCACGCACACCACAAACCCAGTTTCACATAGAACTATCACAACTGCAAAACAAACACATAAACACACAAAGACATACTCAGAGGCACTGATCAAAAATCTACCAAAACTACAGAGGCCTCCAAAGCAGACACCCAAGCAACTGCCACCTCAAGACATAAGACATGCAACACATAGTTCTCAAAGTCAGTGTGCTAAACAGTCACAGCCCTTAAAGCCAAACACAATGCCAGACACACTTGTTATAGGTGACTCCATAGTCAGACACACTGACGTCCCACTCACCAGACTGAACAAGGAAAAGATCACAGTTAGCTGCCTGTCAGGCGCTAGAATCCGCCACATAACACAAGCACTCAGGTCACTCCACAGCAAGTACAAGTATGACTCAGTCATTGTCCATGCTGGTGTGAACGACCTGAGACATACCTCCCTGGACTACATGAAAAGAGACATAGAGGAGCTCTCAGATTATGTAGCCCAGGCCGGTATGACCCTGACCCTGAGCAGTATCCTACCCTCACCAAGAATGATGCCACAATACAGAGACAAAATGATCAGCTTTAATAATTGGCTTAATTACTGGTGTCATTCTAAGGGGATCCAATGTCTGTCTGCCTGGGATGACATGCTTGACAAGCCACGCTGCTCGCAAGGGATGGCTTGCACCTGTCACCCTGGGCTTCGGATATTGGCAAAGGCTCTTGCCACCCCATAGTGCCTTTTTAGGCAAGGCTCAAATGATAAACCTACCACCCTAGAAAACAAAAATGGAGAAAAACTAAGGGTAATACTGCTCAATGCCAGAAGTCTAAACCTCAAGATGCACGCCTCAAGCCCTCCTCAGTATGGAGAACATCGATGTTTGTGCTGTGACTGAAACCTGGTTCAAGGCTCCTGAGAGCACCCCAGCACTATCAGGTTATACCTCATATCATGCGTTCCGGCCCCAAAATCCGGACCGAACTACAAAAGGAGGGGGAGTATCCATATTCATAAAGGATACCCACACCTCCAGGTTAGTGGCAACGCACGAAGCATCGGAGACCATCCAGATACAATTAACCATAGGTAAAACTGCCCTACAGTTTGTAACATGCTACAGACCACCTTCTCAAACTCAGGAAACCCACACAGCCTTCCTGAAGACACTGGAGAGTATAAATGTCTCTCCAAACACCATCATATTGGGTGACTTCAACTACCCAAACATAGACTGGGAACATTACTCAAGCCCCAACACCCTAGCCCAAAGGTTCCTTGAGTTCATAAACTCAAATGCTATGGAACAACTAGTCACCATTCCCACAAGAGGAGAAAATATACTAGACCTGATCATCACAAACATGGGGACAAAATGCTCCACACCAGAAGTATATCCCTCATTGGTGAGATCAGACCATAAATTAATCTCACTGGAGATCCACATCCCCCCCCCACCCCCAGCAAAAAAGACCACAGTGAAGAACTTCTCAAAAGCAAACTTCACACTTCTTAAGGCTGGGGTGGTATCCTTCAAGGCCCCGAGCCAGTGGAAACCACAACCCACGCTGCTGAAACCCTTACAAATGCCTTCTACGAGCACCTCCAGGAATGTATGGATCAAGCAATCCCTAATAAAATCAAGACCTTTTCCACCAAAGGCAGGCGCCCGGTCTGGTGGACTCCAGCCATAAACAAACTCTACAACAAGAGGAGAAAGCTACTACATGACAGAGCAAAATCCCTAAATGGGAAGGCATCTCTGATCAATACTAGCAAAAAACTACGATCACTCATAAAATCATCCAAGGCCAACTTTGAGAGAAAAATCGCTAATGACACAAAAGACAACCATAAAGCCTTCTTTAGCTATGTTAGAAACCTGGGTGGAAACTCCCAGATATGCTCAGAATTAGTCCAAAATGATAAAAAAATCACTGAACCCACAGACATTGCCAACATACTGGCAGACAGGTTCAGTGCAAATTTCTCCCCTCGGTCGCCGCCCAAAAGGAGAAATATCTATCCCACCAGAGTCTAGCCTCCCAAACATCTCAGATGCCCAGGTGAGAGCTGCTCTCTCTAAAGCAAAAAACACAGCATCAATGGGACCGGACGGTGTCCCCGGCTGTGTGCTACACGAACTCAATGAGGAACTAAACCCACACATAAGGCTGCTGTTTAATCTTAGCCTTACTACAGGATACGTGCCCAAAGAATGGCGTGGCAACTGTGGTCCCACTCCACAAAGGTGGTGCTTCTACGGACCCTGAAATTACCGCCCATAAGCTTGACGAGCCTTGTCTGCAAAGCTATGGAGAGGATCATAATGGAACTCATAAATAAAGACATTGGGGACCTACAGACACTGGATCCTACCCAATTTGGCTTTGTCAAGGGCAGATCCTGCCTCTTGAACTTGGTTGACTTTTTCGAAACAGTCACTAAGGCCATTGATGAGGGTAAGGCAGTTCACACAGCCTACCTTGACCTAGCAAAAGCATTCGACACAATACCCCACTCGGGCATCATAGAAAAGCTCACCAGCTTAGATGTAAACCCATATGTCACAAGATGGGTTGCAAACTGGCTCAAGGACAGAACACACAGTGTTAGAGTTGCTGGTGCCATGTCAGACTCTAAGCCGGTCACGAGCGGTGTCCCACAGGGCTCAGTCCTGGGCCCCTTCTTGTTCGGCATTTATTTTTCTGAAGTGCAGGCAAACATAGGGGGATTGTGGCTGACAAAATTTGCAGATGACTGCAAACTGGGCACCATAATTGACACTCCATCAGACACAGACATCCTCCAGAAAGGTCTCATAGAAATGGATAACTGGTGCCAGAGCCATGGCCTTAAGCTAAATGCCAAAAAATGTATAGTCATACCCTTTGGGAAAAACAAGGTAACCCTAATTACCACATAGGTGGTAATCCATTAAACACGGAAGAAGTTATCAGGGACCTGGGGACCCAAGTTGACAGTAACCTCTCTTTTGACACTCACATTGCCAAAGTGGTTAGGAAGACCTTCTACATTGCCCACCTGATCATGAAGGGATTCACATCCAGATCAGGAGAGGTCATTGTACCCCTGTACTCTTCACTTATCAGACCAATGATTGAGTACAACGCCCCATTCGGAATGTACCTTACCCGACACCTGCAGCAGTTGGAAAGACCCCAAAAGTTCCTCACCAAAAGGATAAAGGGGCTCAAACATATGTCATATGATGCCAGACTGAAGAAACTCCAGCTATATTCAGTCGCATACCGTCTGCTCAGAGGTGATCTGTGCCTGACATACAAGGCCATGTCCAACCCGGAATTAATGGACATGCTCCACCTCAAAAAATCCAAATCCACCAGAGCCACGAGAGCAAGAGACTTAAACCTCAACACGGATATAAATAGGACATGCTGGAGGGACAGATTCATCACCCAGAGACTCCCTACACTATGGAACAGAATCCCAGTCCATGTGAGGCAGAGCCCCTCACTGACTCTGTTCAAGAGAAATCTTGATGAGTGGATGGGAGATCGTAGGTTTACCCCGGGAATCATCTCTGTATCACTGCTGGACAGAGGCACAGCAAACTAATGGGTATAGTATTCTCATCCTAAGGGGTGGTGAAAGCCACACACACTCTGGCTAGGCTTATAAATGCTCTAGGGCAGATAGCCTAGTATGAACCTATGAACCTATGAACCTATGTTCTTGTGGAAATATATGCTCCTGGCATTGTGTGCCTACATCCTGATGTTAAACATTTTTTTTTTTACTTTTTGCATTCAATTTCTCATTCAAAATGTTCCACATTCCTTCTGCAGTTTTCCACTTAATGCATTACTCCAGTTAGTTTTACATAATGACAGTTTTGCTTACATATAATCTGTTATTAATCTTCTGTGCACTGATTGAGATTTCAGTTTGGTAGAATTACCGAACGAAAATTAACCCTTATAACCCTATGATCACTGCACATCAAAGGTGGTAAAGCTTCACATGAAGTAACTGTAATTTCTTTAGGAACACAAGTAATGTCTAGTATGTCCCATCCCTGGTAGTTTTTTTTTTTTTTTTTTGTGCAATCTTATAGTTATTTTTTTTTTACAGTCTGAAACAATTGTTGTTCTTGAACATATGCTGTGAATAATTTCCTTACTAATGTTGTTGAATCAATAATGTTCCAGTCTGTGTCTGGTAAATTTAAGTCCTCAGCTACTATGGTTCTTCCCTATTGTGTTTCATGCAAGAAATGTTTGAATTCTTCTAGGTCATCAGCACTTGAATTTGGCTGTCTGTACACACTCCAACCATTTTTATATGTTCCAGGGGTGTTTCTATAGTCACAGTTACACACAGTATAGCAATGGTGTTATCATTGAGCATGTAACAATTATAGGTCTCATAACTATCTATAATCCCTATCGTAACACCTCCACCTGATTTTATGTTAGAACGTCTGCGATATTAAAACATGTATACCCTGACAGAACTGGTTTGTATTTATTGTTCTTTAACTATGTTTCACAAACAATAATAACATCAGTCTTTTGAGAACATGGCATGTTTTCCATTTGGCGATGTTTGTGACCGTACACAACTAGAAAAGAAGAATGTTGATGATTTCTGCTAAACTCTACAAAAGATAAGATTTACATCACCATATCCACTGTTTTGTTACTTGTTTTTCACATTGCTTTTGTAATAGCTTCATTAATAGGGTGTTTCTGTGTTGAATAGCTGCATTTTTTTACCTTTTTTTGCAGTCTTTCGTTAGAACTACCTTGGTTCTACTTTAGTGAGAGTAAAGGGGACATGATTCATTTTCTGGCCTGGAATTGTGTAAAGAAAAGAAAAGTGTGTTGTTTTTGATTGGCCACAGTGCCTTGTTTGTGGGTTTTTTTATCAAATCTCCTCTGCTATTAAAACATTGCAGTTGCACAACACTTGGCTCATAGCCTATTAGCAAGCTAAGATTTACATTACCATATCAATTGTTTTGACACTTGTTTATTGCATTGTTTTGTCACATCTGCAGTAATTGAGTGTTTCTGTGTTTAATATCTGAACTTTTTGACCTTTTTTACAGTCTTTAGCTATAATTGCTGCTCTCTGTGAACCAATGTCTAGTAGTGATCTATATAGGCACTGACATTTCTCAGATTAATTCCCCCTTTGATCTCTCAGAGTGTAAGTTTCCTCTAAAATACATTTACTGTCTATTCAGATTTTTTTAACTACTACAGTATCTAGTTTGCACATAGCTGAGCGTTGCTCATCAAGTTCCTTGTGTAATCACTCTATTCAATATTTAAATTTCCCCCAATCCTATCTAATAGATCATCAGTCATGCATATGCACTTCCCCATGCTCTCTGTGGCCACACGGATTGAGAAGGGCTTTCTGAATCATTGTGGCAATTGCCTCATGTACACTGACAACTTGGTTATCACTCATCAGGCCCATAATTGAATACAATGCCCCATTTGGGATGTACCTTACCTGACACCTGCAGCAACTGGAAAGACCCCAAAAGTACCTCACCAAGAGGATCAAGGGACTCAAACAGATGCTCTATGCAGTTAGGCTAAAGAAACTCCAGCTCTACTCAGTTGCTTACCGCCTACTCAGAGGCGATCTGTGCCTGATGTATAAAGCCATGTCCAAACCAGAATTAATGGACATGCTCCACCTCAGGAAATCCAAATCCCTTAGAGCTACATGCTCCAGGGACATAAACCTCAGCACAGAAATAAATAGGACATGCTGGAGGGACAGATTCATATCCCAGAGGCTCCCCTCACTCTGGAACAAAATCCCAATCCATGTTAGGCAGAGCCCCTCAATGACCCTCTTCAAGAGAAATCTTGACGAGTGGATGGGAGATCGTAGGTTTACCACTGGGATTTCTTCTGTGTCCCTACTAGACAGAGGCACAGTAGACTAACCTTAAAAGGGCTATCTTCTGTGACCTACTATACAGAGGGACAGTCAACTAATTTAAAAGGGTGGCAAAAGCCAAACACACTCTGGCTAGGCTTATAAATGCCCTAGGGCAGATAGTCTAGTATCAACCTATGAACCTATGAACTTATTCTTAATAAAACTGATAAAGAATGTGAGAGGTGTACAGAGGCTTTAACACTGGAGGCACAACTCTCTCATACAACCACATAGGTTGGCAGTGACACTTTTACCATGCTTACTGCACAGGGTAAAGACCCTACACATAAAATACTTATACTGAGGCACTTGCAGGTGACCTTCCTAAAACACTAAGACATCCCATACAGTACAGTCAAAAAAAGGGTCCTCAGCCATCACATAAACACCCCATTAAAATACCACCTACAACTACACATAGTAACACTGCATCCAGTGCCTCGGCTGATAAGCCCTTAAGGCAAACCAGTGCACAAGTATATTTTCTGGTCATTGGTGATTCTACAGTGAGGTACACCATTGTCTCCCTCACTAGACTGAGTAAGGAGAGAGTCATGGTTAGCTGTCTTTCTATGGCTAGGATTCAAGTCACACAGGCACTGGGGTCTTTAAAGCACAGGTCCCAGTGTGACTCTGTCATGATATATTTGGGTGTTAATGGCCTGAGATGTACCTGCTGTGACTATATGGAGTGAAATATGTTCAAGCTCACTGATTATGTGTCTCAGACAGGTATGAGCCTAGTACTGAGCAGCATGGTACCTTCTCCAAGGATGATGCCGCATAAGGATGATGCCACGTTAATGATTAGTTTAGCTTTTGGTGTCAGTCCAAGGGTGTACAACATTTGATGGCCTGGGACGACATGGCTGACAGATCATGCTGCTTTGCCAGGGATGCTCTGCACTTATCCCCTGTAGGTTTTTGGATATTGGCAAAGACCTTTTTTACCCCCATAGTGCTTTTTTTTAGACAATGTTAAAGTTATAAACCTTCCAACTTAAATGAACCTGTGAAGGAATATCTGAAGTTGGTACTGCTCAGTGCTAGAAGTCTTAAGAAGAAACTGGGCTCCATGCAAGTCTTCCTCTCCCTGGGGAGTGTAGACATCTGTGTAGTAACACAGACATGGTTTAAAGTCATGTAGAGTAACAGGCAGTGCAAAGTTGTAATGCTTTTCACCCCGTTAGATCAGCTAGTGTACAGGGGGGAACTAATGATGGAGGAGTCCCAGTCTGTATTAAAACAACCTGACATACAGACTAGATAAAGCGTATGGCCGACTGAAACTCATACAAATCCAACTCACCATAAACAGGATCTCCTACCATATCTTTGCAACCTACAGGCTCCCCCATGTCACAAGTAACCCATACTATCTATCTCAGTGTACTAGAGTCCCTGACCGTTCAACTCAATATGATCTTCATAAGGAATCTCAACTACCCCTCTATAGATTGGGAATCCTACACCCCTTCTAATGCATAAGCCCAATGATTCCTATAGTTTGTGAATACAAACATCCTGGAACAGTTGGCCCATTCTCCTACCACGGGTACAAACATCCTTAGCCTTGTACTCACAAACATGGGGGTCTGATGTTCCTCATCCAATGTAATATCTTTGCTAATCATAATGCAGTATGAAACCAAAAATCTTTAGGAACTATTCCAAAGCTTTGCTGTTTCTACTAAGCAACACCTTGGCTAAATTCCAAGCACCCCAAACCCATTAAAAACAATAGCATATGCTGAGCTATTTGCAAAATCCCTGTACAGCTACAGCCATATGATAGCTATATAGAGTGAGCTGTACCCACTTGTGTTAAGTTTAAGGCAAACTCAGTAGACAAGCAACCCTGGTGGAATCATAGTATCAGCAAAACAAAAAAACTCTTCAAGTGTAGGAGGAACAAAGTCCAACATGCTAAAAAAAAAAAAAAAAAAAAAAAAAAAACCCTGACCAATCTATCCAGGCAGCTAAGATGATTAATTAATACTTCAAAGGCTAAATTTGAAGAAAATAGCTTCTCAAAGGACAACTGCAAAGCTTTCTACAGCTATGTCCATAACATTAAGGGAAACAATACACAGAACTTAATGGAAATGGCATCACCCATAAGAACCAGCGGCTATTGCCAACCTTTTAGCTGACAGATTCAGCAAAATCCTCTGCCCCACTACCCCAGTATTCCAAAAGAGGTACTGCATACCACAATCCACCCAACCGTTACTTCATAACAGGTCTTCAATACACATTCCAAGGCCAAAAATACTGTATCAATGGGCCCGATAACATCCCAGGTTGCTTACTAATTAGCATGAAACACGACCTGTCTGGTCCACTTGAATCATTTCTCAAATGGTTTTGTTCCCAAGTAAAGGAAGTTGGCTCATTCTGTTGCACAAAGGAGGTCCAACAACCGATCCGGGTAACTACAGGCCCATATGTCTGACCAGCATCATATGTAGGGCCATGGAAAGAATGATCACGGACATGATAAATGAAGACATTGGTAACCTGCAAATGCTGGACCCATCATAGTCGGCTTTGTTTCAGGAAGGTCAAGGCTATTAAATATGATTGACTTCTTTGAGAGGGTCACCAAAGCAATGGATGAGGGCAAGACTGTGCACACAGCTTACCTCAACTTGCCCAATGCTTTTGATACACTACCCCACTCAGGCATTATAGACAAGCTCACTAAATTAGACATAAACCCTTTATCACTCACTGGATAGCCATCTGGCTTAATGGTAAAACCAGGAGGTCAAAATAGGTGAGGCCACCTCCACCAAGTGGCCAGTCACTAGCATGCTCCCCCAGGGCTTGGTATTGGGCGTGCTACTTTTAGGCATCTATTTCTCTGAAGTGGACGCAAACACTGTAGGTTTATGGCTGACTAAGTTTGCAGATGATTGCAAACTGGGGGTTATCATCAACTCTCCTGCAGATATTATCATTCTACAAGAAGGGCTTCTCTGACTAACAAATGGTGCCAAAGTTATGGTCTTAAACTCAATGCTAAGAAATGTATAATTGTACCCTTTGGGAAGTCAGCCATCCTGGCTAATTACCATGTTGATAATCTGCCCCTCTAAGAGTCAACTCAGTCATCAGAGATCTGGGTACACACTTAAACAGCAGCCTTCCCTTCGACCACCATGTGGCCACAGTGGTGAGAAATCCTTCTATGATATGCAATTTATAAGCAAGAGCATGCCATTTAGGACTAAAGAGGTCATTATTCCACTGTACTCCATTCTTATCAGACCAGTCATAGATTACAGTGCTCACATCGGCATGTACTTGGCCAGGAATATGCAGCAACTAGAGCGACCTCAGATGTTCTTTACAAAAAGAATACAAGGCATAACAAACCTTTCTTATGCAGAGTGATTTAAAGCCCTTTCCTTCTACCTGGTATCCTATAGCTTGCTGAGGGGTTATATAGGCCTGGATTACAAAGCATATGCAAACCCCACACATGTGAATTTCCTGCATATTTGTAAGTCAAACAGTACCAGAAATGCAAGGTCTGAGGACATTAATTTTGTCTGTGACTTAACAAAACATGTTGGAGAAACACATATGTGTCCCAGAGACTGCCTCTCCTATAGAACAGGCTTTCCATCCATGTGAAGCTGAGTTCTGTTAGCTAATTTAAGCACAACCTAGACCACTAGATGAGGAATAGGAAATTTGCACCAGACCTGGAACCCATGTGACTTATAGACAGAGGTAGCTTATAAATGCTTGCCCTCAATGTCTTCTTTGGATACAGGGCATCATTATTTTTTTGGAAAAACTTGGCTAGGAATAGAAAGGCCCCCTGGGACATTAGCCTAGTAACAATCTATGAATCTGTTCTGTGAATAGCTAGCTATCTTAATGCCTTTGTCAAAGGTAAATTGATGAACGTAGAGTAATAACTCTCTGAATATAAAGATTTTTTCCTCATTTTTTTTTAAATAAAACTGCATTCATTAAGTAAAAACTGTGCATATGTGTCCATTGTGCATGTATGGAATTGCAAGTTTCTAATAAATGAGTATCAGCAAAGCACATAATGTGAGAGCTCATAATGCTACTCTCAGCAAAGGTCCAGTTATAGCAGTTTGAAGAGGATCTAATATTTCTGATACAGAGTTTGTAGATTGGTCTGGAGATTAAAATTGTACATTAGAGACTGACACCTTAATTGCCAGTAATTTGTTCATTTCATATTCTGTTACTTTACAATTTATATACACATTCTAAGTTTTATAAAATAAATGTGGTCAGTTTTAACTTTATTAATGTGAATTTCTATATGAGTAAGTATCTGACCTTGATTATGCTGAGTTAATTCAAACATGAATTAGCCATAGAGAAAACTAGTTATGAATGATAGTGAAAGGTTTCTTGCAAAGCATAAAACACACTGTTAACTGTAGAGCTGGCACACAAATTGTATGTGTACATGAACTATACATGAAGCATATTAATGGGCAGTATTCATATTCCAGGTCTGAGCAAGTCTATAGCGGGCATCTGCAGACAGCAGTGCTATGCGTATATGTAAATAAGCTTAACACAACATAGTTGTGTTGAATATGGAAAAGCAAAGCAATATCTATAATCACATCCACTTTTCATAAACACATAAATTGTACAACGTCCATCTTTTCATATGTGCAGAGTATTTCATGGAATCATAAATATTCTGTGCCTTAGCATATCATGGGCAAGAGTGGCTGAGCACAGTCATGCCAAAATCATTATAGAAAGCTTGTAATCTGTGCAGCAGCTAATATATATATATTTTTAAATAGTAAAGGGGTTATAACTTTTTCATATAGGGGTATCCTTTTTTTAACTACCCTGATTTTTTCATTAAAGAACAGAAAGGGGGTAATAAGACAAATTAAATCAGGGGAGGCAAAAGAAGAGCTAAACACACAAGGGAAACATCCAGAGGGTTTGAGCTGGAGGAGATGGGAGTGGATGGACACTATATTTTTGTCAGGGGATAGACACCCTCCCCCATTTTTTAAAAATGTTTTTGTAAGAGGTTAGTGTGGGTGGGCAATGGGGAAGCGGATGCAGGAAAAACTGTAAGTGAAGAAGGGTTGAAGAAGTCCCAGCATTGTACTCAGTTCACAGTGCCTTAAACTTGTCCACTGTCAGATGGTGTTGCAGTGTATGATAGTCCTGATGCTGAGGGGTAGGGGCCTGTGTTGGTGTGGTGGTCAGCACCAACTGGACAAGGGCAAGTATGTCTTCTACAAGCAGAAAAGAGGCTTCAACTGGCTGAAATCTCCTGTCCACTACCTCTACCTGTACATCCTCAACTAAACTCCGAAGACACCATTCAGTGAGGATTTCCAGGCTGCCACAACCTGGATAGCCTGAACAGACTGTCGCCTCCACTCTGATCCTGCAAAGACGTCCACGGACGGGCAGAGGCTGTTGTCTCCTTAGCTTGAGAGTTATGTGCCTGGTCTGGTCCTGCAGGATTTTAACCTGTATAAAAGAAAAAGATATGGGAGAGAAGCAGAAAAAAAACAAAAAAAAACAAACAATAAGCAAAATAATAAATATGAGAGAAAAATAAGGGGTGGGGAGAGGCAAAAATGAAAAAGCACAATAATTTTAATGCAAGGTAGTAGCTTAGTTAACCACTGCAGAAAAATATGTTTATTGACGTAAACTTGTGCATGGGAAGTGCTTATGCGTACAAGTGGGGGCTAGTGTTTAGGGAAGTGCTTATATAACTGGGAGGAGTGTATAAAAGTAGTGCTTATGCATACTTGTGATGAATTGAAATGGCAATGGATTTTTTTTTCTTTCTGAAGGGTTTTGTCTTTCAGTTCTGTACTTTTCAAAAACATTTTACAGTACCCAAACATCAAGCCAAAAATAAGTCATTAATTATTGCAGTTAATTGTGGTTATAAATGAACAGTATTGCTCATTCTTCTGATCTGTTCCTGTCTTCATTTGCATTTCTTTCAGCTGCAGAGGTATAACAACAGTTGTTGCAGGAGTACTACTGAAATCAGTTTTAAAAACATTGCTGTACTGCTGTTTATACTACCCTGAATTCTGTATAATGATTTGTGCTATGTTTATAAATACCTTTTAGACACCTATTACACTACCAGAAGATTCTACCAGATGCATTGTTCTTCTCTTCTCCTTTTGGGAACTGTATTGGATCTCTTCCTCAGCTATAATTAAAAGACAGAAGTATAATCTTGTTTATCTGTATTTGAATGTATTCCACATAAAGACATTCCTTATTTATTATTTTTTTTCTGTCTGATTTTCACTGTTAAATGTATGTGTGTATTATTAAAATAAAGTAGTTACATATTCTGCTGAATTTTGTAGGATACTAAAGAAATAAGAAATGAATGCTGTTTTTTTTTAAAAAAAATGCATGTAACAATCTGTGGAATATCTGAACTCAAAGGCTGAATTTTAACTATTCAAGGAAGTGTGAATTGTCTTTTTTGCAGAACTTTCTCTGATATACAGTAAGTAATACTGAAGTAAAACTCCTTGTTCTCTGAAAACGTACACGCCACTCATTATTTTAGCAAACAGCCTCTACTGCCCTCCCCCAACAGGCAGTCTGACTAGGGAGCGGTGACTGTCATTTCAGTTATGCTGTACGTGCAGCTAGAAATACTTTTGAACAAACAATTAAGTTAAACAATTGTTTTTAGTTATATTTAGTTATATCTCACAAAACTGTCTTCCTATAATACTTATAAAAAGTATTACTTTTTTCAGAGCAATGCTACACAATTTTTATATCTGTAAATGTAAATTTTATTTCGTAACTATTATATAGGTTTATAGGTAGGAAGTAGGCTATTGGCCCCAGGGCCTATATAAGCCTAGCCAAAAATGTTCCCTGGCTTTCGCCATCCAAAAAAGTTATTTTCCTGTGCCCCTGTCTAGCAGAGCCACAGAAGGGATCCCCATGATGAATTTCCTATTTCCCATCCAATTATCGAGATTTTTCTTAAAAAGGGCTAATGAGGAGCTTTGCTTGACATGAATGGGTAGTCTGTTCCAGAGCATGGGAAATCTCTGGGACAGGAATCTATCCCACCAGCATGTTCTGTTTATTGTGGTGGCAAGATTTAGGTCCCTGGAGCATGTGGCTCAGAGGGATTGGGGTTTCTTTAAGTGTAACATGTTCAACAGATCTAGGTTTGACATGGCTTTGTATGTTAGGCAGGGGTCACCTCTGAGTAGGCGATATGCGATGGAGTAGAGCTAGAGTTTTTTGAGATGGTCTGCATGTGGTATCTGTTTGAGGCTAGTAATCCTCTTAGTGAGGTATTTCTTAGTTGTTGTGGATGCCTTGCAAGGTACATGCCAAACGGGGTGTTGTACTCTGTAATGGGTCTGATGAGGGATGAGTAGAGAGGAACAATGACTTTACTCTTTTTTGCAACAGCTTCTTCCTTCTGTTGTAGAGTTTTTTTATGGCAGGGGACGACCAGATTGGCTTCCTTTTTTGGAGGATAGCATCTTGGTTCTGTTGGGGATGGCACAATCCATGCACTCGTGTATGTGCTTATACAGTGCATTTGTATAGGATTTAGCAGTCATACCTCTATTTATCATCTGTATGGGTGTTGTGAAGGTTGCCACTTCTGTTTTAAGAAGCTTGAAGTTGGCTTTAGAGAAATTTTTATGGTGGTTTCCTTAATGAGGGGGGTGGGGGAGGGATATTGATTTCTAGGGTGATTAGCTTGTGGTCGGATCTGACCAACAAGGAGTTGACCTCTGGCGTGGAACATCGGTTGCCCATATTGGTAATTACCAGGTCCAGGATATTGCTGCCTCTGGCGGGGGTATGGACAAGCTGATCTAGGTCACTGATGATTTAGTACATGAGTAGTTTTCTCAGTTGGTGGTGGGGTTGTTGAAATCACCCATTATTAGGGTATTGGGCTGTTCCTTAATTTTACCCAGTATATCAAGAAACGTGGAGTGGGCATCCTGGGGCATGGCGGGGGACCTGTAACAAGCTACAACCTGGATTGCAGTCTTGCCCAGTGTTAGTTGCACTTGGATAATTTCAGATGCATTACGTTGAGCAACTAGCCTGGTGGTGTGGATATTCTTAATGGATATGGACACGCCTCCTCCTTTAGTGTTTTGGTCCAGGATAGGTGGCCGAAAGGTGTGGTATGAGCTATAACCTGGTAATGCAGGGGTGCTCTCTGGAGCTTTGAACCAGGTCTCCATCACTACACAGATGTTGATGTTCTCCATTTTAAGGAGTGCCTCGAGTGAGTGCATTTTGAGGTTTTGACTTCTAGCATTGAGTAGCATTACCCTCAGATTTCACTTGCAGTCACCGTTACTGATACTTCAGCATTATTAATACATTTACAGAGTTACCTATACAGATTACTATCTTCATATTTCTGCTGACATTTTAATTTATTACTGTAACCTGTTAACACATAGTAGTATTTTTCTCTGTCCTGAAAAGATGGATGTCTGATTACATAAATGCTAGTCCTTTTTTATGCATTTCAAAATGTCACCTCAAGTACATATTTGCAGGTAGATATCTGACTGTTGAAATACATGTACTTGCACACTTTCTTTTTCCCCACTTTTGTATTTGATATATATATATATATATATATATATATATATATATATATATATATATATATGTATGTGTGTGTGTGTCTATACATACGTACATATATATATATATATATATATATATATATATATATACATATATATATATATATATATATATATATATATATATATATATATATATTTTCAGCTATCCCCTTCTAAATACTGAATTTTCAAAACATCGAACTTCTGATTACCGAAGATCAGAGGATTGAAGTTATGAAATATCGAACTAAAAAAAAAACTAAAACATGAAAATGTCTTATTTCACATTTTTGCAGGGGGCAGCAGGCCCCCCTGCACCCCCACATCCCCTGCTACTTAAATATACCAACTCCAAGATTGCACTATAGTGAAGACAATGGTAAAGTTACTGTTCTGCACTCACTGTACAGCGATCATCATTGACAAGGTTTGATATTTTCAAAACTTCCATCCTCTGCTCTTTGGTAATCAGAGGTTCGGTGTTTTGAAATTTCAAAATGTATATATCTATATATATATATATATATATATATATATATATATATATGTATATGTATGGTTTACTATTGAAATTGCGAACGGCACTTGGGCGACAGTCGGATAGTCGAACGTATAAGGTCGTAAACAAGGATGTCGAAGACAAAATAATCAATCTAGGAATGGTTTTAACATGGGTCGAGGTAGGTGTTCAGTATTATTCCCTACTACAAACATCTTCCCTACCTCGACCCATGTTAACACCGTTCCTAGATTGATTATTATGTCTTCGACATCCGTGTTTACAACCTTATATGTTCGACTATCCGACTGTCGCCCAAGTGCCGTTCGCAATTTCAATAGTAAACCATATATGTATATATCTATATGGGTTTACTTTACATACCCAAAATTTCACATAACGAAAAACAATATAACCAAGCAAAGAATGACAAAATGACAAGGAGTCACATGAACAAACAATGACAAAGCCAAACTGTTTCCCAGGATAAGTAACCACTGGGCCAAAAACTGACAGAGAGCATGCCGCACCATCTACAATCTAGCCAGGTGGGGGGGGCTGAACCCCCCAACCCCCCTAACTAAATATATCAACTCCAGGATAGTGCTACAGTGGAGAAAAGGATAACTCTCCCCTTGTTAGCCCAGTGGTTACTTCCCTGGGAAACACTTCGGCTTTGTGATCGTTCCTTCATGTTAAATTTCGGCGTTCTTGTGACTTGGTTATATTCGGTTAGGTTTTTTATATATACACACACAGACACACATATATATATATATATATTTATGTATATACACAGACATGGACTATAAAGTTTACTTGCTATCAAAGTGTGGCTTTCTCACTATAACCTGGTAAACCCACTTGGCCAGCTGGTCAGCACTACACTTTTGCAAGTCCTCATACCTAGGATGGTACTGCTGACCAGAGTGGGTTATACCTGTCAGGGTTGACACATGGTCACCCAACTCCTGCAGATATCTATTTTCTTCTTTATACTGCGATGCATATACATCTGGATCTTCTCTGGGTGCAAGTCATGCAGAAGATAAAGCATGATTAAGGTCTTTGTCTCAGACCAGCCAGGGGCACAGCTTTGTGACTTCGTAGGTGCTGCCATTATTTGAGAGCCAGGACCAGAATGAAGAAAATATGGTGAGGGTTGTATTAAGCAGGCTTAAAACCACTCCCTGCTGGGTGTGACATCACCTTGACCAAACCCCTTTTTTTCCTAACATGCTTATTAGGCTGGATATTGATAACACTGACAGGTTTAGTTTATAGGTTAGTACTAGGCTAACTGCTCTTGTCAACCATTTTAAGCCTAGCCTTTTACCTCATTTGATAATCAAACCCTGCACTGTGTGTCTGTACACTAAACACCTCAACCATTATGCCAACCCTCCAACCCAGAATTAAATAGGTTCCTAGGTAAGTACTACGCTAGCTGCCATTGTGTACCATTTTAAGCGTAGACAATTAATTTTTCAAAGATGAGAATCAAACCCTGTACTTTGTGTGTGTGAGGTAAACAGCTTAACCTTTATACAACTTCCAACCCCCTTAAGTTCACAGCTAAATACAAGGATAGCTTTCTTAATAAGCCATTCTAAACCGAACAAATTTCCCTGTAATGAAACACTGTACCTTGTGTCTGTGAGTCAAACACCTTAACCATTATACCAACTGCCAGTCGTTGATGTAACCAAAACTGCTTTGTCACACACTATGTTTTCTTAAAGGGAAATGCTTACCTGGCCATACAATTACTGATGGCTCATGTCTACATTTATCTGCAACAATAAGTGTTGCCATTAATATTTCTTCATGACATTTACATTTTTTTTGTCATATTGTAGAAACATAAGCTGTCACTCAGAAGTGTGACCTATACCTTTTTTCCCCACTTTTATAATTGTGGTGGGGAAAGAAATTGCAATACTAATGTGAAACATTAGTTGTTGGACTTTTTGATATGTATCACTTGTTCAGGTGTACTAATGACTTGGATGGGCAAAGATTCACATTCAAATTGATTTCAAGCTGACATTCTGATGGCTGTATTTTGAATTTTAAAAGTATATTCTTATATTGGCCAGTTTAGGCCATGCAGTGCATGTCTGTGAATAGCCTGGCATTGCTGCACACTACTGCAGAGAATGTACTCATCTGCAGTGCCACCATGGCTGCTTCCAGTTCGTTCCTGTACTATATGACATGCATTCACAATCTGCAAAACTCTGGAATACACCGAAGTACTTTGTATCACATTTGCATTATACTACAGTTCATACACATGCATATAAATTAGTCTAATATGCATACTAAATGTGTAAATCAGTCTGAATGTATGCCATAAGTTTGAGCTACACTGTATTGACTGGCAAATAGCCAAGATAGGGGGAAAATTACTTAGGATACCACTGACATCAAAATGTAAGAAAAAGTGTATGAATTAGTTGTTATTAAAAGACAAAGTAGTTCTTGTCATAATGTTTTAAAGGTTAGTTGGAATGCATTTTGAACTATAGTGTGCATTTAATGATACTATTGCATGAATGGTAATTACCATGCAGGGCTTGCATGATGTTTGATATCTGGTGTTGTTCATTCAAACTGTAATAAGTTAACAATGCATCATTACAGAAGTTTTGGATTGTACATATATCTGAAAACTGGAATGTATACTGTGCAGAAGACAGAAATACACATGCGCAGTGAAAGTGTCTTCTGTCAGTGAAGGAGGAATACATAACAATGGAAGATAGTACTGCATTTTCATGTTGGTGTAATTACTTTCTTCAGTATTGAATAAGGTGAAGTTGTGCAGTTTTAAATCACATTTATGTTTGTTTATTAATTTATTTATTTTTGTTGGTGGCAGGAATAGCAGGCTAATGGTTTTTAGTTTAACTGCTGATGTCATTCAGACAGTAATGTGGCAAGTGCTTGACTGTAACCCTTTTATTTGTTTACTCACAACAAAAAAATCATCTTATCAACAAGATGACCACTGGGCATCGTACCATGCTGGAAGGGGCAGTAGAGTGATCTAGTGTGCCAAATATGTGAATCGTGTGCACTGACAGGATGCTGGGCAGAGATGGTGATGCACCCCCATGTGTCAAACACTACCTGGCAATTGATGGAATGGAAGCCCTTCCTGCTGCAGTACTGTTCACCCTGGGGACCAGGAGGAGCCCTAATTATGCCGTGGGTAGAATCCATTGTACTGAGTACCCCTAGGGAAATATGCCATCCCATAAAAGATATGCTTGGGCCTGAGGTGACACCAGGAAATAGATGTACTGATCCACATCTGCCAAGAATACATCCAGGACGTCTTTCAGTATCTGAAGAAGAAACCTGTGAGGCCCCCAAGGTGCCCCCAGACTATTTCTGGAAGGTCCGCATAGCAAATAGAGTGAGGGCTATACATACTTTGGTGCAGACAGGAATAGGAGGTCAACACATTCCTCCAGTACCGCTATGGGGTTCAAAATTGCCTACTAAGACCCTTATAATGTCCCTGCCCACTCTGAACATATTAAGGATTTCTTGATTATTAAAGTTATAATGAATAATCCTTTGCTTATATTTTTAAATTCTTGGCGGGCTAGTGCCTCTGGGTGCAAGTTGTTTTCATCCGGCCAAGACAAATAAGTCTGACCTAGAAATAGCAAAGCTCACTGCAAGAGATACCTTTCACCACCTGCAACTCTGATAAATTTGGCAAGGCTTCCATTTTTATAGCGCATTTGCAACAAGCGCAGGAAAGTAGAAAAGCTGACTATGAATTGCAAATAGTGTAAAATATCAATTAGCATGCAATAATTTATATCACTTTTCATTATGATTTCATTATCTGCTTATTTGCATAACTACATATAAGGACAGCACAAATTGGCATAAATATCCTCTTTGAACCACAGTTCAGCTGTACCTGTTTATGCTCACCACCAAATTCCTTATTGTATTTGCGTTAATGAGTATGTATGCAGGCAAAATGTATTTTACATGCCATGTTTTTTCATATGTTGCTGTCCGTGAATTGAACTTATGGAACATGTATTTTGCTATTACTTAATGTTGCTTTTTCAAAGTACTTGTCACTTTATTTGCAAGATTGCTCATAACATCTACATTCATAGTTAAATTGGGTCTATATCACCTTTTCAGAAAGGCTGCTCATTGAATGCCCTCTCATCAACACATATCCACTGAAATACCAAAACTCCGAATGCCTACATAAGCAAATTTTTTTCCCAGGGGAAAAAATCACTTGGCTGTTGTCAGTAATTTGCCCTTTCCTCCCCTGTAGTGTGATTTCGGAGTTGGTATATTTAAATAGGGGGGTGGGGGCTTGAAGCCTCCCACTTCATTGCATCTGTCGTTTTTTTTTTTTTTTGTTTATTGTTGACCCAGTGATTTTTTTTCCCTGTGAAAAAAAAATTTCTTTTGTGGCCATTGGAAGTTTTGGTATTTTGGTGGATATGTGTCGATGTAAGGGCGTTCGATGAACAGCCTTGTCAACATCGTAATATAGACCCAGTTAAATCATATGATACATTTCTTGCTTAGTTAAACAGTTTGAGTAATCCTTCAAGCATCATTAAACTGGAAAAAACATTTATAGTATTTTAGTACTTTAGGGGGAATATACCCTGCATCATTATCTTTTGCTATTGAATTATAGCAAGCAAGATACTGTTTTTGTAATGGTTTTTGTTTGTTTTCTTTTATTCAAGGGATTGGTAATTTCTCACTGTCTGTTACCATAATATGTGGAATTGATATTTCATCATTAATTAGAGGTATTTCTCTACTGGAAGTACGTACAGTACTATCACTAGTATGGATTCCTACATGAATATAATTTAGTAGAGTAGCATAGAGGTACATTTTCTTGATCTCTCATAGTGCTTTGCAGTTTGTATAAGAAAATGCTGGTTATTTGTAAACTAGTTGCCAGTGAGCCATGATTAGCTTTTGGGATTTTAAAATTGCATCTACCAAATACCACTTTTAATGAGAGAAAGTGACTAAACATTATTAGAAATAGCCCACCATATTACATTACTAACTTGATGTTTTGTAATCTTAAATTAATAACATTTAACATGCTGTTGTATCTCATGGAAATTTTCTTAACTGTTACAATTTTGAGATATTGTAGTTTTGATTATAATGGCAGCATGCTGAAATCTATAGATGTCTGTTGTGTGTATTTCACTCTTTGATTGGCCTGAATACTAAAAGACTATGAGGTCTGTATCATGTTATACTATGGGAAGGTTTGCTTATAAGTACTGAACATGTACATTCCATAATAGAAAATATTTGTTAAAAGATGTAGAGACAACAAATCTCATAGATGACAATGAGCCCTGGCTGCTTCTTAATATAATGTGTAAGTGTTGTTGCTCTGTATGAAGTTCCAGACTTAATGTTGCAAATCCTGAAAGTATAGAAAATTATGTCAAATATGAGCCAAGGGCAAAACTTGCTGATAAGCAGTAAAAACATTATTTTGCAGGCAGAAGCCCGGTCTTCAGTCTGAACATGGGTATGCTCTCCCAAACCCTTTGTTATTTATGTATGCTAACTCCAAGTCTGTGGTGTCTTAGAGAAAATGAAATTCTAAGATACAACACTCCTAGCGTTAGTATATATTTTCCCTTGGTGCATTTCTGTGGAATGCACTTACAACTAGTATGTGTTGGACATAGAGCTCTCAAAAGAACATTGTTTGGTACTTCTGCAAAAATATATATATATACATATACATATACATATATAAAACATAATGTATATAATTGTGTACTTTCAAATTTATAATGAAGCAAATCATGCTCTGCTCTCTGTTTAACACACTCATACATGAAATGTGTTTGGGGGGCAGGGGTTCATAAAGGTATTTATAGAGTGTAAACTTTCTCAGTGAATATACAGGAAAAATATTGTGTTAGCATTGTTCTTGAACTCAAAGTGCATATAATGCACACTTTATGGTAAACTTTGTGAATCCTCCCAATAGTCTCCGTTGTCATATAAACATTTAGGAGTAGCCATACCAGGTGTAGCACAGCCAGGGGTGGCTCGTGGCATCGGACTGCCGGACTGCAGCCCCCTCAGCAAAAAAAAGAAAAAAGTACTTTTTGTGTTTATTATTTTTTTTTTTTTTACTGTCTCAAGATAGTTCAGTAAGTTGCAGTTCTACTCCGAGTCCGACTCGTCTTTCAAGTTCCTGCTTCGGCGTTGGCGAGTATGCGCATGCGCACTTTGACCACCTCAGGTTGCGGCGGTTTTAAATAAAGACTTTTTTTTTGTTTCTGCTGTAGCCCGGTGAGCAGATTAAGGCATCAGTCTGATGCCCAGCAGTCTATGCGGTATCAAAACACATAGAATTAGAAGGGGTTCGGACTGCGACATCCGCAGGCACGTACATGACGTGCTTGGGCTAAATGGCTGCTGATTGGTTGTCGCTCTCTTCCTGGGCTTTATGTGCTGGGAAAAGAGCGAGAATCAAACAGCTTCGGTTGTGGACTGATTCGCGAGTCAATCACAGACACAGTAAAGTGAACAGTGAAGGATTTATCATTTGCGGCGATTTGCCATTGGATTTCTGTTTTTTTTTTTTTTTTGCGGCCTATATTATGTCAGCTAATATAGCTGTGCTGAAGAAGAACTGAAGAAGTAGTAGAAGAAGTTAGAAGAACAGAGTGCAGAGCGTTTTCTTCTTGGTGGTATATGTAGTATTTTTTATTGTCCCAGCCAATTGAGATTTTATTTTTAACTTGGGCAATGTTGGTTTAAGGGAATGTGTGCTTTTGGGTATACCTGCATATGTGTGTATGTGTGTGTGTGTGTGTGTGTGTGTGTGTGTGTGTGTGTGTGTGTGGGCAACATGCATCATTGTGTAGATCTTTATTTGATGTAAACAGTCTTTTTATTTTTTAGTTTATTTAGGCATATTTTGAAGCAAGCATAAATAACAAGTCCTAGGAGCTGGGCATAGCCTCCTTGCAATACACAATACCAATGTATACAATTTTAATGCAAATGAGAGCATCTGGAAATATTCCTTGGGTTAAAATCTTCTTCATGACATAGTCTGAATCCAGAACATCTGCATTTCCTAAATGTATATATAGGCTACTATTTTCCATTCTAATTGCAGCAAATAGAGTTTTACTTCCTAGAAGGACAATTTGTTAATGTGACCTTGCAGATGGAACACCTTACATTAAAAATTAACATATGGATTATTTAATAGTGAATCCATAAATATATAAAAAGTTGTCATAAAGAAATTGTTTTTGTTGAGGCTGTCACTGTGGCAAAGAGGAATAAACTCCTGAAAATGACCTAAATGACCAGAGTTCAAATCATGGTCAGGTGCTAGAAGAGGGAGGAAGTGATTAGGCTCTGCTGGGTGTCTGTTCCCTGGAAAAGGGAGTAGTGGTTCTAACAGACTGATTATGACCATTCAAGCAGAGGCTTGCAGGCCACCAAAGCATCTGGATCTGGAGTGTTGGCTTGGTAATTCAAGAGTAAAAGCAATCATCAAGTATGGAAAAATGCAAATGCACATAGAAGTGTTAGGATATCTGGTGGTGACAGAGCTGCTGTCAGTCACAGCAGGTACAGTTAAGGCCTCATTGTAAATCCATCATTTTTGGGATGTCAATGAGGACATAAACATGGCTGTCTGTATCATAGCTCTCAGTTTTCTCTTACCCCTATTTTGGGATGTTCACTATAGACAGAGAAACTGACTTAAAACTAATAGTGGGAGACTCAGTAGTCAGCCAGCATAGGAGAAGAAAGACACACAGAAAAAAAAGAACTCATAACTGGTACAGGAAATAACTGGCAAATATCTAACGTGACATACTTTTGTGTTTAATGTCATACAGATATGCTGAGAAATCAGTGAAACTAAAACATCAAAATGTTGACCATACCTCTCAACCTCTTAGAGCAAGAAATCTGGACAAAGCCATAAATAATGGGGGGACAGTATCCCAAAAATAGGGACACTTTTTAAATATTGATTTTACAAAAAGTTGATAGAATAACAGGTTTTGCATTAGCATGATTTTTCTGAAGGGCATTAAATCTGAAACTCATATGTCTGCCATTATTTTCCAGCTTCAACCCTAAATGATTTGCCAGAAAACTGCAATTTTATGAGAACAGACCAAAAATATGAGACAAAAATCTGGACATTCTTTTAAAAATCTGTACAGTTAAGCGGTATGGTTAGCACCATTAATATAAGTGGAATATGAATTAAAATGAGAAACAAAGACACATGGGAAGAACACAAACACAACCTAACAATGAAGTAAAAAAAAACTACTGTGCTTTTTACTTTTTTCTTTTCTGTTTTTAATGTAAGTGGATGTTTGAATTGAAAAAGTTTGTTTTGGCTCTAATAGGTTACATTGGAGAGATATATGAATCTGTGCACTGTCTGCATTTAGAAGGGCTAGTTTAGCTGTAGTATAGTAGTTTGGAGATTCATAAGATTCTGTGTTTTGTGTGCATTTAGAGTAGTTGTTTTGGCTATAGTAGGGTGTTTTGGTGAGGTATATGATTCTGTGTTCTGAGTTCATTTAGAAGGGTTGTTTTAGCTTAAATAGGGCATTTTGGATAGGTATATAATTCTGTGTTTTGTTTGCCTAGTGCTTGAATATCTGTAGCTTAAAAATAATGGGGTTACAAGATGAAATGCAAAGGTTGTAGAAAAGTTATGCCAGCATATCAAGAGTGAAACTCTCAACTAATGTGCAAAGTGTGTAGAGAAACAAAAAAATACCTAAAAAGTGTTTCTGGTATGTGGTTTTGTCACACCCTTTATCTGTGTGTGCATGTGTGTGCACACACGGAATGCATATACATATCTGTGTTCATATGTGTATAAACTTCTACACACACAAGATAAAAATGACTTTGAAATATTAACATCTGGTTGCATGAGTTGTTGAGGTGCTAATCACAAAGGAAGAGAAAAAGAAACCACAATCAATGTGCAGTGCAGTGTTACACTTCTTGTATTGTTAATAGCATAACAGGTTGAATACTTGCTTTTGATGAAGGCTGTTGGTTCTACTCCCACAGTATTTAGATGCATAGTTGATATTGTACTATGTTGTACTTTCAAAGGGGTAAATGCTGCAGTCCTGAGAATGTCCTCTTTGGTTTAGATACCTAGTAACTGTGAACCTGTTATCAGTTTGCCATCCATTCCCTGTTGCAATATTATTAGCTTATCATTTTTTTAATGTAACATAGGCAATGTATTCCCCAAGGGCAACAGGCACTTTATTTGTAGATGAAACAATGAAATATAAAATTGTTTGCTAGCAACAACCTCTTCATTAGTTGCAGATCTCTTTAATGTGGAATTATTCAGATGACTTTTACTTCTGCAGAGATTGTACATATTTACTGATACTGGTGGATTGTAGAAGTCTGAGTAGAATTTTATGATGGAAATGTTCTGATCTGGGCAGTTTTGTCATTATAGGTGCATGCATTTTGTTTCATTGTTTACTGGAAAGATGTTCTGAATTGGGCAGTTTTGTCATTATTGGCGCATGCATTTTGTTTCATTGTTTACTGAAAAAATGTTCAAAACAATAGGAAGGTGTATCAAAGAGCACATGTATGTTTCATATGCAAGAGGCCTATGATTTGAAAACAGCCCAGAATTAATCTTTATCTGCCACTGGTAAAATGTATTTTCTTTGAATGTGGGTTTCAATGCTGTTTCAATGAATGTGAGTTTCAAGGGCAGAGAAGTTTTAATGCTAAGTTTGTTTAGCAGATGTCTTATTGTTTGTGGTGTAAAATGCAAAATATACTTTTCAAATGAAGTCCAAATCATCATATAAGTAAATCAGTATGCACATTAGTCTTTATGGTAAATGGAGTGAAATAGCCAAGTAATGGATCATTCTAATGGCTGCAGGGGGAGGCTCCATTCGACCATGATTTTGTGAGGGGAAAGACGGCAAACTTAAAGACAGCCCCAGCTGAACTATACCTCCCAACTGTCCAGATTTTCAAAGAATGAATAGATTTTTGCTTCTTATTTTTGATTTGTTCCTCATAAAATTTGTGGTTTTCTGGAAAATCATTTAGGAATTAAGTCACTAAATAATGGCACACTGAGTTTCAGACTTCATAACCTTCAGAAAAATGCATGCTAAAGTAAGACCTGTTGTTCTATCAACTGTCTCAGTTTATACAAGAGAAACTTTTAGTACTGCTTATATGTTCCCCCAATATATTTGGCCTTGTCCAGATTTACTGCATTAACAGGTTGAGAGGTACATGCAAATAAATTGCTTTATAGAATTAGGCATAGCCAAACCTCTCAACTGTCCGTGATTTTTGCTCAAAATGTTGCTCTTCCCCCTAATAATCCCTCCGTAAAATAGCAATTTTGGAAGAAAACATGGAGGGTTTACAATTAAGAAATAACTGTAATAATCAGAGTTATCGATTACTTTTATTTCAGAAATGCATGTAGATTCTTTTATTTTGTCAGCTGCTCAAGTTAGCAGTACTAATATTAAAGTGTCCCTTCTTTGGCAGGTTCCCAGCTATATTGTGTGGCTATTTTATATTTTTACATCACATTTTTGGTCCATTTTTCATAAAATTGTTTTTTTTTTTTTTGGCAAATTAGTGGCAAATCATTAAAGACTGAATTTAGAAAATGACAGACATTTGAGTTTCAGATTGCATACCATTCAGAAAATTCATACTAATGCAAGACCTATTCTTTTATCTTTCTAAGTTTATAAGAGCAATATTTAGAAATTATCCTTATTTTTGGGCCTTTGTCCCACTTCTATGTAAGGTTTTGTCCAGATTTCTTGCTCTGAGGTTGAGAGGTATGACAAATGTGTCAGGGCCATCACAGTCAGCCAGAGACATTTCAAATTGTGACATACAAGTTGTTGCACCCCACACCCCCATGTAGTGACTCTGGATGTGTTGAAGCAAGGCAAGGAGTAGTTATGCAGTGTAAATGTGCAGAGTATCCCCCCATCCAAGGTAAACACAAGTACTAGAGTGGCTTTTCATCTGTCCTTCATTTTTTCAGAATGGTCTGGTTTCTATCATATTTTTTGTACTGTTGATTTATGCTTATTACTCAAAATGCCTGTTGCTCTGTGTTTAAGTAGCAATACTTTAATGGCCATCAGGTAAGCTTGGCTGAGATCGTAAGATGCATGTAAGCTTTAATAAGCATACTGTTAAAGAACTGCCAACATTGAAAGCCTTTCTGTTGTTGACATGTAGAGAATACTTAACTAGATAATGTATAAGCCTTGGGTATTGAAATGCATATGACAGTATTTGTAATAAAGGACAGGATTACATTATTTTAAGAAGCTCATTACACTTGGAGACTTCCAGTCATCTCTGCAGGCTTTACCCGTAAACTAAACAAAATGCCAATCATGTGGTCCATAACCTGTACAGTAATACTTTTAAGCAATGTATCTTGAGCTTATTTCTTGTTTGCTTTTCATTTTTTACTTTGATCAATGTTTTCCCCATGAAACAAGTAGATAGTTGTCAGGCAACAGGTCTTTTTTTGGATAAGAAGCATTTTTACAAGTGGGGGTATCAGAGATTTCTATTTTCAGCATGTTACTTGGTAATTTAATAAAGCTGAATATAAATTATAATTAGAACTGCAGTGCAAGAAGTGGTTTGAGTTGAGTGCTGCTTGTTTTTCTTATACTTGATTTTGACTGGCATTCCATTAATGTATTTAAAAAGTAATTTATTTTTTCCTGCCTCACAACCTTTTTGTTTCCATATAGATATTAAGTAAGCTGTCAGGCAGCCAATGCATTGAAATATTTTTATTCTTCTACACTTCATTTTGTCTTGATTGGACTCTCATAATAATGGTTTTGCACACAGAGCAGTGTATTTACTTTTTGTGGTTTTGAGCATAGCTCCTCCCCTTTCTAGTTGGCCGCACCCCTTCCCATTGACCCCACCCATTCAGCTTTCTCCTGCAGCTCCCCTTTGATTTGAAGTCACCAGCTGCCACCGAGCACAGCCCATTTCAAACCCTAATGAAAGGTTAGAAAAGCTATCTCCATATTTTGTATTATGTTTTGCTTGTAGTACAGTAAATTATTTTTGTAAAATGCCTGCATCTTCCATATGTATTTCTACAATATGTAGAATGTCAGGCATTTTGGTATACTTTATAATTTCAGTTACAGTAATTGCTACAATCCTTAAATACATATGGTAAAATGATTGAAATGTGTTTATGCATAAGGTATTTTTCAAGTTCACAGAAGCTTTGCTAAAGTAACAGTACTGTATTAATTTGGATTAAATGTATAATACATTTTGTGTGTACACAAGAGCTCTTTATATTTTCTGCTGTATTTTCTCCACATATGGAGAAGCATTAAATGTTAATGCCATGTCATCTAGAGAATTAGGTCTTTGTATTCCTGAATAGGATTATTAGACTGCATGCCAAGATCATTGTCATCCATTAAATGATTTTTCATAAAATATTGTATTATTTGAAAGATTAGTATTAATAAAATTAAAAGACTAAGATGCTTTATGAAGTGACAAATGCCAGGAAAGCTGCTTTTTCTGCACTTATTTCTGTGATATTAATAAAGATGTTTCTAATCTGTCGTAATTAGTTAAAAAAACTCATTCTGCATGTTTCTTTTGAGGATTTTTGTAATATGTGACTCTTAACTGTTTGTGCTTTTGAGATATATAAGACAACATACGACTACATGAGAATAAAAATCTAAAGTGTATAACAGCTAGAATGGTTACTTTCCATGTGTTAAGCATTAGCATAGTTCGAAACAGATTGTGCTACATTCTGTAATATAACAGCTTAAAATATTTTGACTTTTCCTGAGCTGACATTTTTGCCAGCATATAACTTTAGTAGTAGATATTAAATGTGATCGTCACATCATATAAGAACAATTAATCTGTAGTAGAATGTATTAAGAAGTCAATCTCTGATGAAATCATTGTATTTCTTTTGTTTTCCTCATATATATTTTCATCATTTAATGGATACAATATAGTGCCCCTTGACATTATTAACTGTGGAAAGTATGCCGAGAATTATTCTTTGCTCTACAACTCCATTAGCGTGTATACACAACTCCATTAGCGTGTATACACAACTCCATTAGCATGTATACACAACTCCATTAGCGTGTATACACAACTCCATTAGCATGTATACACAACTCCATTAGCATGTATACACAACTCCATTAGCATGTATACACAACTCCATTAGCGTGTATACACAACTCCATTAGCATGTATACACAACTCCATTAGCGTGTATACACAACTCCATTAGCGTGTATACATTTGTAATAGCATTAGTGACTCCAGCTGATTACTAGTTGTACAAGATGTTATCTGGTTGCTAATGAATGAGACAACATAAGTTACTTCTTTTGAAATATGGAATATTCTTTATCCAAATCAAGGCATGTAAATGTTCTGATCTAAGATGTTGAAAATAAGTTCAGTAGCAATAATCTGTCATGCAGCAAAGATAGTGTGACTTATGCAAAACCTAAATTACTTTAAAAATGTTTGGAGTTGACATTGAAAATGATAGTTGTATATAACAGGATCTGGCTGAAAAAGTACACACATGTCATTCCTGCATATTTGCTCAGAATCTTCCTGCCATAGTTAAACAATATGGAAGAAATTAAACAACAGATTCCACAGACACACTCATTTTACTTCTGTACTAGATATTTAGATAACATTAAGATGATTGCTGGCATATGCAATTGTCTTATCACTGCAAGTGCATTTTTTTCTTTCAGCTTTTCCCTCTAAGGTGGCATTTATCTGATGGGAATATTGCTGACATATGCAATTGTTTTATCATTGCAAGCACATTTTTGCTTGCAGCGTTCACAGGAAGGTAGTAGTTCTATTACAGGTTTCATGGCATCACTTCCTTCATTAAGCTGTAGTAGTTGTTCTAATCCCAGTACCTCAAACCTGGCAATAATCATTTACCCTTAATTATTTTAAAGTAATGAAATGTGTATCATGTCAAGTGCGATGCAATTATTTTTATACAGAAAAAAAATAGATTAGAAATTGACTTCTCAAATATCCTTTCTTTGTGGCATAATTGTAATTGACACATAAACACTTTTGTAAGTTGTGTGCTGTAACTTTCATCAATAAGGTCCTCTAATCCATAAAATGTTGAAGACATACCTCTCAACCTCTTGGAGCAAAAAATCTGGACAAAGCCTAAAATGATGGGGGACAAATAGGGAGAGATTTTAAATATTGCCCTTACAAACTTAGAAAGTTGATAGAATAATAGGTTTTGCATTAGCATGAATTTTCTAAAGGATGTAGAGTCTTAAATTCAAATATTTGAATTATTTAATGACTTCAATCCTCAGCTATTTGCCAGAAAAGTACATATTTTAGGAGGAACACCAAAAATAAGAGGCAAAAAAGTGGACATTCTGCGAAAATCTGTACAGTTGAGAGGTATGGTTGGAGATAATAAATACTGTGATTCTGTGGTCATAGAGATCTCTTGACATGTTATATTCACCAAGTATAGCACTGATATTCTCTTGAAGATACAAAAGGGGATTATCTATTTAAAGTAAACTGTCTGTATTTCTAACTCTGTGCTGTTCTCCTACATTTGTGTTAGTATATACTTCCTGTTCTAGTACAAAAGTCAGTGTCTGAGTCTACATTATTTTCCACTCTATATGAATCCCAGTTTTCATAATATATGTATTATTTTTAAACCATTTAGCTGTATATTTTATTATATTTTGACAATCATTTAAAACAAGAAAAAACATTGGTTTGTATCTCATCCAGTCTTTCAACTGTACTCAGATTTTATTTCTTTATTTATTTCTGAGGACAAAACAGTGAAGAAAAGGTTATTAAAAAAGATAATAATTAAATTAAATTTAAGTGATTTGTTGTTTGTTAAGAAGACATGGATTTTTAAGCAAATGCTGTAGCAGATTATACTAATAACCAATGACTGGGTGTGGTCATACATGTTAACCTCTTAGAGCAAGAAATCTGGACAAAGCCATAAATAAAAGTGGGACAAAGCCCCAAAATAAGGGCACTTTTTAAACATTTCTCATACAAACTTAGAAAGCTGATGTTTGGCATTAGCATGAATTTTCTGAAGGGTATGAAGTCTGCAACTCAAATGTCTGTCATTAAGTTCTAACTTCAGTCTTTAATGATTTCCCACTAATTTGCCAGAAGAAACACAATTTTATGAAAAATTAACCAAAAATATAAGGCAAAAATCGTGGCATTCTGCAAAAATCTGTACAATTGAGGTATGGTATATTGAAGAATTACTCATGGTTGGTGTGGTTTAATCATGATGGCAAAACCCGAGTGATTAAATAAAAGCAACCACAGGTAAATCTTCCATATGTCACAACCAGGAGTTGGTTATTGCTATTATACAATGACATTATTTAAGAAAATAAATTACCTACTTTTCTTAAAATATGTCTTTGCATAATGGTGCAGTGGTGTTCTTCCAAGCTGCTTCTGTATCCTGTGGCTTTGTTGATATACTGCACTGCTTCAGAAGTCAAGCAACAGAAATGGGAAAATCTCCATTGCTTCTTTTTTATTTATTTATTTATTTATTTTTAAACTGTGAAATTCGGGCATTTTAGAGGTACAAGAGAGTGCAAAAATACAAGGAAAATCAGGTACATTTCTTTAGTTTTGCATAATGTACCTGATTTTCTTTGTATTTTGTCTGCCCTCTGTACATACCTCTCGACCTCTTAGATCAAGAAATCTGGAAAGCCTTGGTATATAGTAACAGAAGAAAGTCCAGGTGATTGGACTTTTTTCTATTGGTATATGCTTGATTTACAATGGGCATGCTTGTTGGGCTGAGTGCATGTTTTTGAATGTTAATGATCTGTCATTGTATAATATATGTTAATGTATTGGACTATCTGTAGATTCATAATTTCCTTTGTCTTTTCCTCCATTCCTCCATAAAGAATCACACCATAAAGCTGTGTCATTCAGTTTATTTACAACATTAGTTGCAGTGTTATTGTTTTGCTCACATCATTACTTACTCTTAAGTTATTTTTGAGTTATAGGTCACATATTCTAACAATTCATCTATGTTTCCATTCCTTATAAAAACAATCATCTACAAATCTTGAGTAAAATTCAGTCTTCTTATTTAAAACATTTGCATCAGTACTCATATACTTTTTCTCCCACTGATGAAACACAAGGTTAGCATAGGTATTGGCCACGGGAGTACCATGGCCACACCTGTTTGCTGCAAGAACAATTCCTCCTCAAAATAAAAAAAAATTTTGTCAACAGTATTTGTAGCATTGAACAAAGTTTTTCCACATGTATTGCCATCATGTCTATCTCTGCAGTTAAAAATTCACATATGCCTGAAATGCCATACTCATTTGATATAAACAAGTTGGTTAGACTTCTTCAGAATTACAAACAAAGAATGTCAGTTAAAATTCAAAAGCTGTATTTATAAACTCATTTAAAAAATCCTGCCAAAATTCATGGCAACAATTTATCTTAAAGGTGTATTGTATCAACCAAAATGACAGCTGAAATTTAATACATTGATCTTAACATCTTATTATACTAGTAATTGGTCGCAGCGCTACTGCAGCAGCCCTCATACTTCCACTTTAATAACATTTGTCAGCAAAAATAATGATGTATAATATTTACCTAAAATAAATACATATTAAATAAAAAATTACTGAATAAATATTTTAAATCTTTAACAACATAATTAAGAACTTGTAAATATGAATGTGTGAGATTTTTTAGTGCGTTAACCTCATCACTATTATTCATCTAGATTTCATATAAATTATAACATTGTTTAGTATTAAGTAACTTGATGGATTTGTTAATTTGTAGGGGGTATTTGGTGTATATTTATCTGGTTGTGTTTTTGATGTTTTGATACACATTCATTTGGTTTGCCGTTATGTCATTTAATATCATTGACGTGTTTTTAAATTACACTTCAACATAATGTTAACACAACTCAAATTAAAATTATAATGGTTTTCATATATATTTTTTATATGGTGTAGAACAAAGTGGTTCACCGATGAAATCTAGATGAATAATAGTGATGAGGTTAACGCACTACAAATCTCACACATTCATATTTACAAGTTCTTAACTAAGTTGTTAAAGATTTTAAATATTTATTCAGTCATTTTTTATTTAATATGTATTTATTTTAGGTAAATATTATACATCATTATTTTTGCTGACAAATGTTATTAAAGTGGAAGTATGAGGGCTGCTGCAGTAGCGCTGCGATCAATTACAAGTAGTATAATAAGATGTCAAGATCAATGTATTAAATTTCAGCTGTCATTTTGGTTGATACAATACACCTTTAAGATAAATTGTTGCCATGAATTTTGGCGGGGAATTTTTAAATGAGTTTATAAATACAGCTTTTGAATTTTAACTGACATTCTTTGTTTGTAATTCTGAAGAAGTCAAACCAACTTGTTTAGACGAAAAACGTTTTTTATTTTGTGCATTTTAATACTCATTTGGTATGACGATCAACAATGACTCCCATGGCCAATACCTATGCTAAACTTGTGCTTCATCCGTGGGAGAAATGGAATGGAAACATGGATGAATTGTTAGAATATGTGACCTCTCTAAACAATACTACAAAATTTTTTGTAAGATGAATTGTTCTATTGACAGTATAGTATTTTAGATTTGTTATTGAAAAGGAAGGAAAATATCATTCATACTAGTGTGCGTAAGAAAGAAGTACAGGCTAATAGATATCTGCACCGGCAAAGTATGCATTCCCCCACATCTTTAGAGGAGTAATAAAGGCCCAGATATATAGAGTAAGTAAGATGAATACTGATGATACTATGTCTGAACATCAGTTGAATAACATGATAGAAGAGTTTGTCAGTAGTGGGTATAACTATAAAGATGTCATGGAAGTGGTTGAAAGGGTAAACACAACCAGAAGTGAGAATGCAAGTCCAATTTTTAGCCAAGGAAAACAGACAGTAGAAAGAGTTTTAGAAAACAATAAGATCAGATACATTACTACGTATAATTTAAGAATGAAAGAACTTCAGAAAATAATAGAAACAATTGGGGAATTCTCTTAGCTTTGCCTGAACTACATAATATAATAGATTCTAAACCATTTTTTCATATAAGAATCTAAAACGTTTGAAGAGAAAACTTTGTTATAAGGATTTTAAAAGCTTAGCTAAAAATAAAATAGGGCAGAAATATGGGGCTTATACTTGTATGGCATGTAGCTGTTGTGTTGATATAGAAAAACTGAATAGTCAAGAATTTATACATCCCACTTCTGGTCGGAAGTTTAATTTTTCTTGTGTAGTAACTTGCAATAGTGTTAAGGTGGTCTATTTGGCCACCTGTAAAAAGTGCAGATCATGTAGGGAAATCGACAAGGAGGTTAAAAGATCGCATAATAGAACATAAATCTGACATTAGAAGGAAAAATGACAAGAATGCATCATGTAAACACATTTTACATAAAGGAATAGACCACACCTTTACCTTTAGAGTAATAGAGAATGTATATAAAGATGTGAGGGGTGGGGACTTAAACAATTATCTAGAAAATAAAGAATATGAGTGGATGTGCAGATAGTGAACCAGGTATAAACAAAAAAATTAGTATTAAGCCTGCCCTTGTTTGGATGCAACAGTATAATTTATAATATTTTATAAGATTTTGAAGTGTATTTATGTAATTTATGTGTTTATAAGTACATAATTAAGGGTACTTTGTGATTGGATGGCTGTGATCACATTGTGTCTGCTTTGCTCCTTTTAAATGAATGAGAAAATGTAGTATGATGTTTAGTATTGAAGAGGGTTGTCCGACCGAAAGCTCTGCTTTTTGTAATAAAAGCTACTTGTTTTTCCTGACTGTAATTTGTTTTACATCAGAATACCTCACATCTTCACATTTCTCCCCCTTTGAAGACTCAAGCTAGTTTTTCCAGTGATCCTGGAGAAATGTTGCTTGAGAGAAGTGAGCCTGTCTGGGAATACATTAACCCATAGGTTCAAAGGTTCATAGGTTAGTACTAGGCTAACTGCCCTTACGAGCCATTGTAAGCCTAGCCAATTATCCCTTGTGAGATTCAAGCCCTGCACCTTCTGTTTGTAAGGCAAACACCTTAACCATATCCCATATGCATTGGCATTGCTGACCCTACTGGTATTAGGTTTCCACGTGTGCATATCTCCAAACTGTGCTCGGATTTCTCAAACCTGGGTAGGGAATAGCCACTGGGACAGTACTTCCCTTTCCACTGAGGTGTCAGTCAGAATCTCACTGAGGAGATCAGTCATGAGATCCCTCTCAGACTCCTCCTGCCATCCACTGCAAATACTCAGCACCAGGACCTCCCTATCATGGTAAGGCTTCATCATGTTAACATGGTACAATTTGTGCCCCTGCCTCCTGCCTAGCAGTTCCAGCATGTAGTTAACATCTCTGACATTACCTACTACTTTGAAGGGTCCCTCCCAAGTTGCCTGCAGCGTATTGTATCTGACAGGAATTAGCACCATGACCTCATTCCCACAGTATACTCTTGGGCTCAAGTATTATTTTCATACCAGACCTTTTTCTGCTGTTGGACTCCCGCCAGGTTCTCCTGGGCCAAGCCCATGAGTTCCCTAAGCCTTATCATGAGGTTTAGGACATATGCCACAATAGACTCCTTGTGGGATTTACACTCACCCTCCCAATCATCAAGAATCACATCTTAAGGCCCCCTTATCCAATACACATACAGCAACTCAAAGGGTCAAAAACCTGTGGATTAATTGGTGACCTGTCTGTATGCAAACAGTAGATGGGATAAATATTTGCCCTACTCATTCTTAAACTGGTCTGGCAATGCCTGTAGCATGGTCTTTAGCGTACCATTTATACTCTCAGCAAAACCAATAGCCTGGGAATGGTAGGGGGTGGTCTTTAGCTGCTTCACCCCACAGCACTCCCACAGACAAGCCATCAGGTCTAACATGAAATTGGCACCTCTGTCAGTCAGTATTTCTCTTGGGAAATCTACCCTGCTGAAAATTTCTAACAAACCATTTGCCAGCTGCTTTGCTTCAATGGAGGACAGAGCCATATCCTCAGGTTATCTAGGAGTATAATCTACTACCACCAAAATATACTTTTTTCCTGTGGAACTTCAGGCACTCAGAGGCCCCACAATATCCATAGCTACCCTCTGAAATGGCTTTTGAATCACAAGCAAAGGCATCAGAGGAGCTTTGACCTTGTCTTCTGTCTTGCCTACTTTTTTGCACTACTCACTGTTCCTGCAGTACCCTGCTATATCCCTTGCAATCCCTGGCCAATAAAAGTTCTGCATAATATGTCTCTTGGTACACTTTATGCCTATATGACCTGAAAAAGGAATATCATGCGTGCCATATAGTAGACTCTAGATGCTACGAATTGCTGTACTACCTCACCGTCTAGTCCTACCTCAGGGGTCCACTCTCTATATGTAACCCTTTGTTCCAATATACAGACTCCCTTTTCATTGAGAATCAGGTGCCTCCCTAGCTACCTCCCTCAACCCTCTTAGTGTAGGGTTCATTCCCAGCTCCCCTTCTACAGGAAGTCTGGTATCTACTGACAGCTGTGCCTTCTTGTCAGCCTGGGTACTGTCACTCACCTCACCCCTTGCAATCACTCTGTCCAAGGGAACATCAGTACCTACCAGCAACTGTGTCTCACCTTCAGGCTCACTGCTACAGGTTAGATCCTTCCATGAAATATCCACATCACCAGTCCTGGCTTCAGGTGTTGGGTCTGTCTTAGTCTTCCCCAGGCTACCAGTCCCTCATGCCCGTCTTCAATCCTGACTGCATGTAACTGCATACACACAAGTTACTACATTATCAAAATCATTCCCTATCAAGATATCTACATGGATATCCTCAAAAACACCTACTTTCTTGCTTCCTTTTCCACCCTCCAAGTCGAGCTGAACCCTGCCCAAAGGTATTATGAATTGGGTCCATCCTAAAGCTCTGAGTGGAGTGGACTGCCCAAGCAAGTATTTTTCCTCTTTAACCACTGCAGACTTCACAGTGGTTATGTCAGAAGCAGTGTCTCTCTTAGCAGTGGTCTGTCTTCCATCCACTAAGACAGGATACAAACTCTGGTGATAGTTTGATCCCCTGTTATCTCCAGACAACTTACCACTGGAATACTGTTATTCCTACTTGCTTGCTCTCCAATGCTTGTTCCCCACCTTGCTTCAATGGACATCTGTGTGCTACATAGTCCCCTGGTTTCATTTTAATCATCTAAACCTTGATCCTAGCTGTGTACCTGAGCTTGTGCCTTCTCCATTACTGGTGGTCTCTGCTGGGGCAGCTTAGGCTGCCTACCATGGGATCCCTTATATCCATGTGCAGCACTGGGCATCCCCTTATTGTGCATTGATGCCCTGCTAACTAAGTAGAGATGCTCTTTTTTCCCAGTTCATCAGCAGAGTTATACCCCGCATCTGCCAACCAGATTCTCATGTCCTCAGGCAAAGTGCTAAAGGCTAGTTCCCCTCATAAAAAGGTCTGCCTGCCTTTCAAAAGTGGTGACCTGACACCCTCTCATCCACCTATGAAAATAAGCACTTAACCCAACAATATAATTATATACACTTTATTCTGCCTTGCATCTATGCTCAAGAAACTTTTTTTTCTGTAAGCTTCAGGTGTTAACTTAAAACATTCCAATAAATATTGTTTTTATCAGTATCTGACAATTTAGAAAAAGCAGTTACAGCTTTACCATGGAGTAGGAGGGTCAGGAACCATACACAAAGACCTTAATCAACATAATACTGGTTTCATACTCTTTCAAATATATGAATAAAGCTATCAAAACTATCACCCTCTGTAAATTGTGGAAGAAATTTACTGACATTTATTGCTTCTGAGGTTCAATTATTCTCCTCATCGTTACCTCCATGACCCTGGCAAAGAGTCAGCATCTCCCTCTCATGTTGGTGCTGTTTCTTATTTTCATCAACATCCAAATGCCTCAGTCTTTCTGCTAATTCTAATTCCATATGTTTTGCCTGCCACAGTCTCTCATTTTCATCAGCCTCCAAATGCCACAGTCTCTCTGCTGATTCTAATTCCAAACATTTGTCCTCCAGTTCAAGTCTCTTTAACTACAGATGGGTGTTTAATTCCTCTGAGGAAAAGGTGAACTGTCCTGTTTCTGAGGACTGCAAATCCCCATCACCAGACTGGTTATCCTGCTGGTTGCTGGTCCATGCTGCAGCCGAGATTAAGGCTGAAATCATTTCCTCTGTAGTCAGGCTGGCATGCACCAGTCCTTTGGCTTTGCACACCGTGGCCAACTAGTTCTTTGTCAGCTTGCCATAATCCTCTGCTGACATCTTTGCCCACTTTCCCTGACTAAACTAAACTAATAAAAATCAATCAGTCAATCAATAAATAAATAAAACTATTGTGAAAATGAAACTCTGTATACTTATCATGTGGCTCCTGAGAGTACATACACCTTTAGTAACAACTGCCTACAAGCTACAGAGGTTCAATTAATATCCCACCACTGCCACCAATATGTGGCATCCCTCCTCTGGGGCAGTAGTCAAAGAGCCTCAATCCTCATCATTGACACTGGTGAGGGATGTTCACTTGGAACAAAGATAGATGCACACAGTATTTTCAGATGCAGCTGTCTGTACCAAGCACAATTTTCCGTAAGCACACATGGAACACACTCAGTCCTGGGGCTGGGTTTCCCTCTCTCTCTCCAGGCCACAAATAAGATGCCCCAATTGCACAGCTATAGAGCTAAGTCCTTAGCCGGGTGTTCAAAGCCAAGTCCTCCACCACCCTTTCTGTGAAATCAGTTCTCTCATTGTCCCTGTTCCAAGTAGCTAACACGCACTTTTTGAGATTTTATTCTTACACACACACACACACACACACACACACACACACACACACACACACGGAAAAGACTGGCACAGATTCACTAGCTCTACCACCTCTGCTCAGGCTATAAGTCAGTTAAACTCCCACTACAACACCCACAAAGCCAGCTACTTTAAGGCTGTTGCCAGGGTACCCAATTATACTGATTGAAATGAATACTAATACCAGTTGTAATGTTGACCAAACAGCAAGGCTTTCAGGAGCAGCCACAGTGTCACCAAATAAATATAAGTACTCTCAAAAGTTAAAATATTCTCTAAAAACCAGCCACAATAAAACGTTTAAATATGTTTAATAATAAATAATAAAAGAACTTGAAAATACTAAATATCTATTTACATCAAACACCAGAGTTTTAGCCACAGGAAATACTAACAATAGTACAGATGGAAAGGTTCCCACAGATACAGAAAAACAATACTTAACTAATCTCACTGTGTTTTCCTGATTAATCTAAAGAACTACTGTTCCTGAATTCACTTACTAGAGCAAGGCAGTATGACGTGGGTGTGTGGTCTTCCCTGTCAGGTTTTACAAACAGACTGTTGAGACCTAAGTGACATATGTCACTAATATCTAAATATTTCAGTGCCGGCTACAGAATGGCATCACATCTGGTCATCTGACTCTGGTTCTCACACTACCCCCTTTACTAGAAACCTGAGGTAGGATCTTACACATATGTGTCATAAAACAGACACATAGAGCTTTGCTAAGATGTGTTAGAGCATGTGAAAGTTGTGAAACAATTTTATCACTTCCACTCTTTCTACAGAGCTACCAAGCCAGACTTCTCACAGAAATTTCATATCTTGCTGCAGTCAGAACTGTGAGATATAGCCCTTATGGCCTAAACCAGGTAATTTAATATCAGACTATTTTCAAAGTTAGCTGGACTGAAATTAACCTCTTCTCTTCCAGTATCCTCAGTTACAGTATGTTCATTTCAACAGTTACAATAGTGTCTGACATAGAGATGTGTTTTTTTCTTTGTCCAGTAAGACCCACTGTTGGTACATTTTTAATGCAAGCACCTTTATAAATACATTTTTCAACACAAGCAACTGTGCAAATCAGTTTAATATACAAATGACATAGAATTTTTCACAACCTCCAGCTATCTATGCTGGCATATGTTACACATCCACTGCCTTACCTCTCCTGGCATGGCTGGCAGTACCTCACATCATCACGGACTCCATAGCAGTCTGCATGGATAACAATGCTACCATTCTAGCTAGGTCTCAAGGCCATATTACTCTCAACTTGTGTGACAAAATTACAGAGCAACCTAACATCATCTGGTATGTGTCATGGTATTTTAAAATCCATCTTCTACCAAAAACATGCCTCTTTTCTCTGCCACTCATCAGATATTACCAGTATAATATTAACAAGCAATGCAACCACCAATTAAAGTAGCTAATAGCTATGACTTACCTCTCCAGAATAGTGCTAGGTGTTGGGTAGTCTACTGTCATCTAACTGATCATGTAGAAAGCAAGGCTCTGCTTCTTTTTGTTGGTTTTGTTTAAAGGAGGACTAAGCAGCGTTGAGCTATATGGTTTATATACCTTAAGCACAACCCCCTATTATACCATGACCCCCCCCCAAAATGTGCACGCTGATTGGCCAGCGTGCACATTGTAAATCGAGTTATACTAATGGAAAAAGGTCCGGTCGCCCAGACTTTTTTCCATTAGTATAACTCTACTTTTAAAACACTGTCTCGCTATGTTAAATGGGTTTAACATAGCGAGACAGCTTTAAAATAAGCAACGGAGATCTCTGTTGCTTATTTTAAAGCTGTCTCGCTATGCTAAACCCATTTAACATAGCAAGACAGGTTTAAAAAAAAAAGCAACTGAGAAAGCAAGATCTCTGTTGCTTTTTTTACTGTTTCGCTATGTTAAATGGGTTTAAAATAGGGAGACAGTTTTAAAATAAGCAACAGACATCTCCGTTGCTTATTTTAAAGCTGTCTCGCTATGTTAAACCCATTTAACATAGCGAAACAGTAAAAAGCAACGGAGATCTTGCTTTCTCCGTTGCTTTTGCCCACAGCTCTGATGTACTGCGCAGGCGCGCAGTACATCAGAACTGCCACGGATGCCAGACATCTGCAGAAGGGCAGTAAACAGGCATTATACTATGCCATTATTTAAGAAAAGTAATAGTTTCTTTTCTTAAATAATGTCATGGTATAATAGCAATAACCCACTTCTGGGTGTGGGTAATGCTGTATTTACCCACGGTTGGCTTTGTTTGGTCCCTCGGGCTTCGCCCTCGGGACCAAACCACGCCAACCCTGGGTAAATCCAGCATTACCCACACCCAGACGTGGGTTATTGCTATATTCTGTACTTCTTCCATCCCACTAATAATGGATCAGAATGTTTCCTCATACCTAGATTAAGACAAGTTCACTTTTACTGCACTGCCTACTACTCAAACCCACCTGAGCAGGACAGTATACTCAAGTGATAGAGAAGACAAGGACAGAATAGTCTATGTCCAACTCTGTTTAAAGGTATGCACAATAATCTCACGTGTGGAGTGCTCTTTTATTGTAACACTATTTTTCTGTGAAGTACTGTTTGTGTTTTGTATGGTCAGTGTATTCTCATATGCATTTGTAAAATCACATGTACATTATAAAGTGAATTAAGTTCTTTTTAAGTATCAGGAGGCACTGTAGATTACGTTGTATTGTTATTGTTATTATTATTATCATTATTATTATTGTTGTTGTTGTTGTTGTTGCTGTTTTGTTGCTACTATCATTATTAGTGGTGCTACTGTGATACATCTGTACTTTCTGGGAATCTTACTCTTTGTCAAAAGATAGGTGTTCAATGGCCAAAATGTCCAATGAAAAAGATTGCTAGTGTCTTGACATGAACACTAGACTGGGAGAAGAGGGAGAGAGAGAGAGAGAGAGAGAGTGTGAGAGAGAGAGAGAGAGAGAGAGAGAGAGAGAGAGAGAGAGAGAGAAAGAGAGACAAGAGTTGTATTTTCCTCACTTTCCCCTTTGCCGATTTTGTGAGAGCTCATGATTGACATATATATATATATATATATATATATATATATATATATATGTGTGTGTGTGTGTGTGTGTGTGTGTGTATATATATATATATATATATATATATATATATATATATATATATATATATATATATATATATATATATATATATATGTGTGTGTGTGTGTGTATACGTATATGTATATGTAACGCCAAAAATAAGATCCAGCATGATATAAAAAGCTATGTAGCTAAAATAAAGACAGGAAGACCAGGAAAGTAGCGTGCATCAAAGTTTAATGGCTGACAAGCCAAGCCACATCTCAAGCAAACCAGGTTTCACCTCTTAGCATCATCAGTGCATGTAGAAGAAGGAACCCTCCCCCTTAATATACACAACCATTTAAAGCAACAGTATACCCCCCAACCTTTAGTACATCATACACCAAATTCACTAGTAAACATATATTATTTATGCAACATGCTGAAGAAATACACATTTTGTACCTCAATACGAACATCTTTGATGCACGCTAATTTCCTGGTCTTCCTGGCTTTATTTTAGCTACATAGCTTTGTACATCTTGCTGGCTCTTATTTTTGGTGTTATGTATTGGTGTTCCGAGCACTTATCATCATGCACTGTGTTTGGTAACAGGGTTTATATATATATATATATATATATATATATATATATATATATATATATATATATATACATATACATATACATATATAGGCACATATATATTATGGGTGTATTGGGACATGCTTCCACATCAAGGAGTGCAGGGATTTTGTTATTCTACATATTTTTTTGTGCTTTAAGACCTTGGGAATGTTGCTGTTTTGACTAGTAACCCCCCAGGGTTTTGGATGTTTTGGGGTTCAATCATCATTTGCCAGTTAAATGAGACACAGTTATTCATATTACACTCTTCTTTTCCTTTCCTGACTGTTATGCAGGGTAATAGCATCACTACTGTGTTCTTATACAGAACTAACAGAACTAAGAGATATTTTTCAGATGTAAATTAAACTGTTTTAGTAGAGTATGTATTTTGATTTTGTGTAATGGAAATGAGAACATGATTTTTATTTTGCCTTACAGTAGCTTTGAAATTTAATCACATTCTATTTTCAATTTTACTGGAATAATATAAATCTTTGTTCCAAAAGTAGTTAAATGTATTTATTTATTATATTTGTGTATTTATCCTTTGTTAACCAGGTTCGTCCCTTTAGGCTAGTGGACTCTTTTGACGGGGGGACCAGTGGTGTTATTTATACTTCTATGGTAAATTTGGCCAGCACATCATGAAACCTTCACTATTCTTTTTTCAATAGGTGGCATGGCATCTTTTACTTCCACCTGAGCTACCACAAACTTAAGCAGATGGAGCCTTGGTTTAATGTTTCATATGAAGGGCACCACACTCAGGAGTGCAACACCCCCCCCATGCTGCACTGCAGTGTCATTAACTATTCTTTACACTTTTCACACCCTTCCACAGATATAATGGTGAAGCATCAAACAGCAGGTATTGCCTTAAAGTTATCATGTGTGGAATTAGTCACTGTTTTTATCCATATCTTTCCCCAAAATGGTAGCACTAGAATTAGAATTGAATTCCGCCTTTAAGACAATTTATATAATTTTATATAACAAAACACAACAGGATATCTTATAGTAGGTGAATCATAGCTCACACTGGGACAGAATTCTTTGCAACATTAGTAAAGCATATTTACACAGAGATATAGAAATCATTCGATGTACTGGCACACTACAGCCAGTAGAAATCTTTGAAGCATAGATAAAGTATTTGAATGTTCAAATGTTACTTGTGAAACTGGATGTTGAAAATACATACAAATGAACAATGAGAGTGTGCTGCTTTAAGAACAGATCTCTTCAGTTGATTAACTTCAGTAGAATGTAGTAAAGGAGAAATGTAACTAATAACATTATATAGGTTAATACCAGTTTTCCTAATAAGGCTGTATTGTGTAAAAAGGTAGTAAAAGTGAGATAATTGTGGCACTATAATTGTATAATAGAGTTGCATTTAAATTGTAAGCAGTGTTAAACTGTAAAATCTGGTCATTAGTAAATAGTACAGGGTTATTAAGATTTAAATTGTAAGCAGTGTTAAACTGTAAAATGTGGACATTAGTAAGTAGTACAAGTTTATTAAGATTTAAACTGTAAGCAGTGTTAAACTGTAAAACATGGTGACTAGTAGATAGTACAGGACTCTTATTTAAAAATCCCGTGCAAAGGTTATTCGCTACATTATTTTTCTGTGATTATGCTTTTATCATGTAAAGTGGGCTTGCTTTATTTTTCTAAAATATGAGGTTTAGTTGCAAACCAATTTATCCAGGGACATCTTCAGGTAGAGGTTAGGTAGAAACAGTAATGGGAATTAAGTGGATGGAAGGGGAAGAAAGCTAGTTGGGGGATGAAAGGGTTAAATGGGAATGTAGGATGATTGGGAAAAAATGAGGTAAGGGTAGTGATGGGGCTTAATTGGTTTTATGCAATTGTAGCTGGGTTAGGAATCACAGTTTGGCATGAACTTGCTACCCTCCCTTCCTCCCTCCCTCCTGCTCAGTTTTTGGAACATTGGGGATTGTGTGATTATTTTATAAGTTTGAGTAGGCAGAGAAGAGAGGCAGGCTTGCCCCTTTTCTGTTCCCCCTCTGGTGTTGGATGTTTATTTCAATGAGTTGCGAAAGGAAAATCAGCAGTTGGACACTGCTTGATAATTAAAAGTAAGCGAGTAGAGGTTAAGGACACTGCTTATTTGTTGGATGTTTAATTCAGTATGTGGGAAAAGAAAGTGAGTGATCGGTCACTGCTTGATAAGTAAAATAAGTGAGCGGAGGTAAGGACACTGCTTATTTCGTCAGGTGAGAAGGGTAACACTGCTCTAGTTAACAGTTATATGGATGTTATGCTGTGATTATTAATAGTTATATGGATGTTTATGTTGTGATTAATAATATTGGTCGATAAAGTTATGTTTATGGACGTTTAATAAAGGTCGTCAAACGTCATTCAGTGTGATGTGTTTATTGAAGGGGACCAGGAAAAACATATATTTTTTTTTTATTTTAGTTGTATCAGTTAAGTTTTAAAATGTATTTTTATTTAGTGTATGCTGAGCAACTGCCTAATTACTACATGATTCTGTGTCATTTGGCAACACTTCTTGACTATGTCGTAAGGGTGAAGTGGTGTGTAGTTCACTATATTAAGGTATTGAACTGAACCTTACTATGCCAACAACAGGTACAGAGGTTCTATAACATTATATGTTTCTACATTTCATTAGTTAATCTACATATAGCACTAACTTACCTGAGGACTTAGTCAGGTCCCCAAGTCTGGTCACTATTCCCCAGTGTAGCAGTGCCACCTGTATGTCAGATTTGGTATTACTGGCAGCATGGCAAGCATAGCATTCTGGTGAAGCTGCATGGCTATGAGGCTGTCCACTGCATGAGATCCACTTCTAGGTAGCATAAAAAATAAACATTCTAGCGTCAGGTAGCATAAAAAATAAACATTCTAGTGTCAGGTAGCATAAAAAAATAAACATTCTAGTGTCAATGTACAAGAACAAAGAGGACATTCCTGCCTTGGGCAGTATGGAGGTATTAATCTCCTGTCACACAGCATGAATGTGCTGGTGATGGTGACTCATAAATGACTACTCAGAGCAGTAAAAAGTAAGATATGAGATAACCAATTTTGGATTCATATTTGGATGCAGCACAACCAGGTCAATGCTGGCAGCAAGACAGAACGTTGAGAAAAGCTAGACATAAGGAAACAGTCAAACAGGGCATTCCTACAGGCCTTGGAGAAAGCATATGACAAGATTCCATGAAAGCAGATTTAGACTGTCCTGTTATGGACCAAAGTCCCAGAAACATTAGTAGAATTAGTGTAGGATATGTAAAAGGACCCGGTATCACAAGATTGAACAGAGGGGTTCCTAGTTGAAGTGGATGTGCATCAGAATTCAGCTCTGAAGCCATTCCTGTTCATACTAGCAATGGACTGTGTAGAAAAATGGGAAAAGGGGAGTTGTTGATGTTGATGATGATGATGATGATGATGAACAGAGAACAGGGTAACACACAGCAAAATATATATAAATATATATCTTAGAAAGTTCTGCTTCATACTGCTTTTCTCTCAGGGTAGCTCACTGAGGTTAAAGAGTATTTTTCTGCATTATACGTATCCCTTAATGGACATAGTTTTAAATTCAGTTCTCCTTTTGGAATGCTTAGGCATTTTATGCAACTTTAAAAAACTGTAAGATTAGTAATTAAAAAGATCTCCAGTTTAAGCCATTTATGCTCTTTTAGTCGAGTAAAATAACTTTCCCCTCCACTTCTTCTCATAAAGGCTCTTGAAAAGTGGCCCAAGCATAATAGTAGACCCCACATTTTTTGACTTACTCCACCTCTATGGAATACCTGCTTCAAAGATCAAAAGATCCATTGTAAGTTTAACAATAGCTGCAATAGGTCTACCCAGTGCTTTATGTAGCATTGAAACCAACTCCCAAACGCAGTGCCTCCATGGCACATTGTGACAGATTAAGTCTTATTTCAGGATACCTGTTTTCACTTTACAAACTAAAAGTTACACCAATGTATGCAGTACATATTAAAGCACGCCATATTGAAATAGTGCCACCATTATCTATCCTTCCACTGAACATACCACTGCTTTGTGCAATACAGATAAGACAACTCACACATTGCTATACCAGGACACATTTTTGGCCACTGCACAATAACAGTAGGACTATGCTGTGCACTGCATATTAAATCACATTATAAGCAAAAACATGCAGTACTATAAAATATTTCACAAACCAATACCTGCCATCATGTTAATAGTTTGTTTTTATCTGCACAGAAATCATGATGTAAAAACCTCTTTCACACCTAAATTTAACACTGTTCTGTTTTTAGATAACTATGAAAACTAAGATTTGATACTGTATTGTAGACAGAATATTTAACTTTCCACTGACATATTCTTACATCTGTAAATATATATATATATATATATAGATATACGTATATGTATATATATATATATATATATATATATATATACTTATGTGACCCTATTCACCCAGGCTGTGCGTGAAAATTGTCCACTGAGATCAGTGCACTACCGTAATACACAAAAGTGACTAACTAAATAAATAAATATATAAATAGTTTTACATTATAATGACTGCAAGCCAACATACACTCCTTAAAGATGATTTCCAGAACTTTAACTTGTCCTATCTCCTTAGAAATATGTATGCATATCATCAGTGTCAAACAGAATGGCAGGCAATTTTCCTTCAACTACATAGTATATGACATCTTTCTTCATTTGTATAAACGAGAAACACATTAGAACTGTATTTTTCCATTGCAAAATGTTCAATTGCATTGAGCATCCATTGGCATTATCTGTATTAAAAGATCTATTTGAAGTTGTTCCTGCAACTCCGTGGGACTTTCACTGATTTTATTGAACTTTAAATTTCAATAAATATTTATATCTGTCAGGAGAAGTCCTTTTAAGTTTTGAGTATTTTGCAAACCATCTACAAAGGAACTACTGAAGCAACATCCTATTTTTGATGTCAGTACAAAAGTAAGTCTGTGTGTGCATATGTGTGCATGCGCATGCATGGGTGTGCATGTCAGCTATTCAGTTTTTGACCATAGTGAACTTTATAGCACTTGTACAACTTTCTTTAAATGGCTTTGGCTGAAAACTATGTAACTTATTTGTTGCTTTCCTCTCCCTCTATACTATGTTATTGCACAAATGTACTTTTCATAACCGCACATTATTTTCCATTCTGGGTCTTGCCAGCTGCCAATATGGAAGGCTAATATATTTTTGTATGTTACCGGTGATTACTTTAGCTTGCATGAGCTCACTGTACTACAAATCATTCTTCAACTCTATCTTCATGTCTTGATATATAAGATAAGAAATGCATCTGTTATAATGATACTGACAGTGACAAGTAATGCCACTTAATATAATTCCTTATAATACTTATTTTTAGGCCAGAGATAACTGTATGTTTTCCAACAAAAATGCAGTGATATGCACAAGAAGACTGTCATTTTTAAGGCAAACACTGTGGCTCAATTTATTAATTTAATTCTATACTTTTGACATAATTAATAATTGATATGGTGATGCTATCAGTAACTGAGTTGCCCTTATGAGAGCATTCTAAAAATAGTCTTAAATGACACAAATAATCCAGTTTATTGTTCGTATTGGGGGCATATTTAATGCATAAAGTGCTGTAGAGAACCTAAAAAAGAGGCTGTAGAGAATGAAATAAAACCCAATATTATTCATAAATACTTCAATTCAAACATGTAATGCAGAGCTACACCTAGCTTGTCTATTTTTATAAGTTGAGATGAACATCATAGCTGTTTTAACCATAGATCCAGATCATTTTTAGGTTATGTCATGTTTATAAAACTCAGCTTAAACACTCGGCTAGATTGCAAAGGTTTTGACTAGCATTCCTGAGACTCTCCACTGAGATGTCATTGCTGTCCCAAGTCACAGAAGCAGACATGTCCTAACTTAATATGCACTGGAGAAGAAGGCGGATACAGCAAACTCTGTGGATCTTTCTCTTCAGTCACTGGTCCCCAAAAGTGGTGCCTATACCAAACACAGACAATGCAATCCCATTGCATTCACTGTTAGTGAACTGTATTATCCAATCATGGAAGTTCCTAAGACTGTGTGAGGCTGTCCAGGGACTTCCGGTATAAACCAAATGTATATGTCTTGTACAGGAACTGCTATCTGGAAAATACTAATTTTTTGCAGGATGTGTTGTTTGGTCAAAGAATATGAACAAATATGTTCTCCAATAGAGTCAAATAAAGCATTTTTGTCCAAATTGGCAATCAAACCTATGTGAGGATACAATTTATGTGTATTACAGTGATGGTTTAGGTCATTGTACAAAGTACATCCTAAATGTATTGTCATCAGTAATGGAGATACAGCAGGAATCAAATCAAAATGCATTACAATAACTATTTATTGCATTAGCGTACAGTATTGTAATACATTACAGTACTGTAAACCAGTATGCCCAATCTACCATAATAGCTATTATGGTAGATTTGGCTTGAATTTCACTAGTGACAATCAGTGTGTGAATCGTGTATGTGAGGGAGAGGGTCAAGGGTGACTGGATCCATTCACTATCCCAAATAGATTCAATGACCTGAAAAGTGATGATCTCTTGAGACATGCCACTGGTACCAAACAGGCTACTATAGAACAAAAATACACATGAATCAGAATCAATAACCGGTTCACCATCCAGCATCCACACCTCACAATTTACACAGCTATGTCTTTGGCCTAGCACCTTATATACTATTTTCACATCTCTCTCTCTCTCTATGTGAACAAAAGTTTCTTCTCGAGTCCCTTGTCTTCAGTATTTTTTAAGTAATTATTTTCACAGACGCACACAGTTCCTAGGGAAGTCTGATAGAATTGTCTCAGTCCACACAGCCTTCATTTTTGCGATTTAGTACTGCCATCACTCTAGTTTATAGGGAAAGACACACACAAAAACTGTGCCACTCTTGACTTATAGCCAAGGAAAGTAATATGCACAAAGTGGATGTGCAGAGCTCTCTAGCCAATTACAGGCAGATGGCACAGTTTGGCAATCTGCAGTCCTAAATTATACACATTCTTCAGAATAAATAAGCAGGGCCAGCAAGATCTGAAGAATGAGTTCATGAAAACTTTACTTAGACAACAAAGACATTACGACAGAGCTGATTCAGATGAAAAATGCAGAGGGTGCGTAGAAAGAAAAATGACATTCGGGTAAACCTACAGAATATTTAAAGAAAACTAATAATATGTGATAAATCTAGCTTAATCTAACTTAAGAAATAATGAAGCTAACTGCTTTTGGTCTCTAAAAAATAAACAAGGCAGACTACAGATGATAAAGTTATATTGACGTGGTCACGTAGGTGTTTTTTGGCAGGACTGTCTAATATCAGAGTCAAATGTACATTTTAGCTTATGATCTTTTTTCCCAGCAGAAACCAGATGTAATTACAACAGTTCTTTTTTTTTTCATGCAATAGGAGAAAGACTTGGTAAACTTGATGTCAGCTATACTTATTAACTTCCTGCATAATTAGCTGTTTGCATCTGGCCCCTGTCACAGTGCTAAATTTTCTGCAACATACTGCAGTCAGTTACTTCCTTGCAATGAAACTACATTTCATTCCAGAAGGATGAAGTAACAGGAACCAATTAAACTTAAACATCTCTTAACATTTATGCATTTTCTTTTCAGCATTGCAAGGTCACAGGCTCCATGCATATTTTCTTATGTATATTATATGAAAGAAAACAAATATCTGTAAATACAAATACATTTATGTCACTATTAAGTTATAAAAGCAATTTTATGCTGCAGTTTTCTGTTATATATTTTACATTGCTTGTTGTTTACAAATGTGGTACAGACTGAAATAGGAACAACACAAAAAAGTAGAGGCATCACAGTTTAAATTTGCTTCACTACCCTGTCATCACAAGCTTAACCACTTATGGATTCAGCAATGAATGTTTTACATCACGTCTTAGTGATAGGACTTCAGTCAGGGTGCAGCCCTTCTGAGAAAAGTGCCCTTAAGTCTAAAGAACCACAAAGCTCTTTTCTCAGACCTATTTCATTCTCACTTTTTATCATAACCTACCCTTTGTCCTACGCATAGTAAGACTAACAGTATTTTATGAATGCATTCTCATTTTGAGGTCAACTTCCTTTAGTAAAACACTAAAGTGGTAATTGCGGAAATATTTTTCCAGATGTGAGATAAGCTTCTCATTCTCAACAATGCACTAGTAATAATTGAACAAAATTTATAGCAATGGTATGTGGTGCTTCCCGTAATTTTTAATCCACGTCAGTATCACTATTACTGACCTTTAAAGTACTACATCAAGGAAACATCAGTATGTGGTTAGATCAGGTCAGTTGTTTTCATTAAACCTATGGTCAGGATTGATTGTAACAAGGTAATGAGGTAATTAAAACTTGTATACAGATTATAAAGTTTAAAGACTAGGGAAGTTTGGTTACCCATAAGCTTATTTTTTTATTCTTAGGTTTGGACATGAACTCTTCATTACTGACCTTAACTTATTCAGTAGCAAAGTACTGTTGCAAACAACAGAGTACAAGATTTTCAGATTTACTTACTTGCCCCCTAACAGAGAACACCACTGTTTGATGCTCTTCAAAGTTAGCTATCTCACACTCACTACTTGATGGTTCTTTGTCATCAAACTCATTTATTTCAAACTACTTAATTGTGAATACTGTTCAACTTTGGCAAAGAGACTGCAAATAAGGAATTCATTGAGATCCATCAATCTTGGAGAAGTGACATTTCAGAGGCCCAGTTTTAAGCTCTTAATCAGGAGAAGGGCTTCTACAAAACTGCACCAATATTATGGCACAGCTAAACCAAGGAAATGAGGATTATAAATAAATACATTGCCTTTTACGGTAAGAACACATAATAAATATGAAAGTCTTTTTTCTAAGGTGCTAGATAGCTTACTTTAATTATGGGAATTCATTATTGTTTTAATAGCACACATACCCAGTTCAGTATACTGCTAAAATGCTTACCAGTGTAGACACACTGACTGCTTAGATTCATGAAATATGCCTCATAACTGTTTGTCTTTTTTGTTGTGTTATTTGCTTCCCTACTTTGTTAAGAATCTGTTCCCTGAAGTTACAACCAGATGAAACAAGCCAGTCAAAGCTTTAATTCAGCCAAAGAAGTAAAGGAGTCTGCCACATGTGCTGAAGACAAATGTCCTGACTGTTGCTTGCTTATTTCAGCAAATGCTATAAGTCCCACTTACCTGTCTCCTCTAATGTTAACAATCCCTACCAGAATCCTTACCTTAATCATATAAACTCCCACCCAGTGCCTAACCTTAAAGTCCCAACCTTCACTAAACCAAAATTACCCATTCCACTCGCTAACCCTAACTTAGGGTTGCCACCTTTTCAAATGGCCATAGTGGGACATTTTCAGGACACACATCAGATTTTACAGGCCGACACAAACCCACGGTCAGTACAAAGGATATAACTTTCCTTTTTTGCCTAAAAATAAGCTTATTCTTGTAGCAGTTTAGTTGTTTATCCTGTTTTTTTGTAACATGTAGGTATTTTAGATACAGAAATAACTATTTTATGCAACTATTACATTGCGTATGGGACATAATTATGTCCTACAATCTCAGGACATTTGCCATTTTTAATATTTTTGGTCAGGACACAACCGCCCAAAGAGGGACTGTCCCTCCCAAAATGGGACAGGTGGTAACCCTACCCCAACTTTAAAATCCCAATAGCTCTATGAACTTAAACTACCCTTTCCCCTTTCATTCCAGACCATTCCATAAACCTAAAATCCATGTCCTCCTCCCTAACCCTAAAGTCCCTATTGATCATAAAGCCTAAAATCCCCTTTCCCTCATCCTAACCCTAAACCTAAAATACCACGTCCATGTCCTGTCCATGATCACTCCCTACATCTAAGATCCCCACCCCCTCCCTAACTCTAAGCCCCTATTGTTTGCTAAACCTAAAATCCATATCCTCTTCCCCTAACCCTAAAGTCCAAGCTCTACTGCCTGTCCCCTCCCTAAACCTATAAGCACTGTCCTGGCTCCACTTCAGCGTGCACTTGGTCCACAACAAGCACTTGCTTGTGACCATCTCCTAGGATACAAGCAGATGATGTGGAAGGTGCATCCCTGAGCTCACTTTTGTGTTCAAGCACATGGAGAGTAGCTGGTCAGATGGGCTTATAACCATTCAAGTTCCTGGCTGCAAGTTTTTCAACGTTGAACAACTGGAGATCATGGAGCTGTAGAACACTCAAATAAAGTGTTTATTGCAAGGAGCCTCATTCATACTTTATGAACTCTATGGTCACACAGCAATTAACAAAAAATCAGACAAGAAAAATTCATACAGAAAAGAATTACTACCAGCAGAGAACAAGAAACTGTGCCAGCAGTGGTCTACTTTGGAAAACAGGAATTAGGGAGTTTGGGTATCATGACATAGTTGATTTTAATGTGTTTGCACCTCATCAGTTATGCACTCAATGAATATTAGGGTAATGGTTTTATTATATTTCTTCTTTTATAATTATTTTATGAGATTTGTCACTGCTTTAGGTTGTGACTGAAAAGGGTCTATGGATCAATCCAGTTTACCCAATTGAAAAATAATGAATAAAGAAATAATTTACTAATGCACCAGTAGGTACTGTGGTGTGGGGGAAAAATGCTCATGTTGTGGTTGTAAGGGTGGGTTAAATTAAGAACCATTGCATGCTTTCTTCAGTTTAGTTTTAAATGGTTATTGTATGCTAGCATTCAGAATTGACAAATGGTTGTTCAGCTTGCCTTGGTCCATTCTTTTCCTCCTAAGTCCTCCTTGTGTTTCCACTGTATTGCAGATATTTAAGTTATTTATGGAGTGGCTTACCTTACCTTCCAAATTACTGTAATGTTATATATGTAAACCACTCAGCATGTCAAGTGTCAACATTTGTGACACAGGTACCTCACTGTTTCTTTCCTTTTGTAAGGGCTCCAAATAACTAAACAATAAGTCATTCAGTCAGTTAGTTATTCCATCCAAAATGCAGTATTTTATCCATTAAGTGCATATATATTTAGTTTCTTTGCCAGGGTAAAGCATATTAATCATAGCAGACCATATATGTATATGTAGAGCGTTTTACTTCATAATCTTGAATTACTGAAATCTAGAAATTTAGTAACCCGAGACTATGAAGTCGAACCATTCACAACACCGAAACCACAATCCCGAATCACACAATCACGAACATACATACACCATACACCATTTAACATACACACCATTCCACCCACAGCACAAAAACCACACAACCCTACACTACATATAAGCAGGGGGGCAAGCACCCCTGCACCCCCCATGTGGGGGGCTGCAACCCCTACTTATATATACCAACTCTGAGGTCGCACATAACATACAAAAAAATAAATACCACACACCACTCCATGCTCCACTCACTCACACACTAATACACATCACACATACACAAACACCAACAAATCCAACACTCACACACACACTTCCACCTCCCTACCCTTACCCACACACACAACATACAAAAACACACACAAACACTCACTCACCTGCAATTTCAGGCACTGTAACAGTACAAGCAAAGTACCGGAAATGCATAAGCGTGGATTCGATATATTCGAATTCGCACTTATGCACTTTCAGCATTCTGGTTTTTGCCTTCATGGTCTCGGGTTACTGAAATTCAAGATTTCAGTAATTCAACATTATGAAGTGAAACTACACACACACATATATATATATATATATATATAGAGAGAGAGAGAGAGAGAGACATGAAGTAATCACAGAAGGTAGAAAATCAAAAAGATAATTGAAACAATATGTAAATATTATTAACAGAGTAGGAAAACCAAATGTGGACTAATTTATATAGTAACTACAAGAGAGAGAGAGAGAGAGAGAGAAGCACAGGTGAGAACAGAGGGTCAAAGTAGAAGTGATGTAGATGAGGGAATTATGTGATGTGTCCAGTGGAAAGACACTTGCAGTAAGATTTTTGCTAGTGGTGTCTTGAGTTGTGCTCTGAAAGTGGAAAAAGATTAGAATTTTTTTAGATGAGGGGGGAGGGACTATTGGAGGCTTGGTGCAAGAATGAAGGAGGAGTGGTCAGTACAGTGCAATTTGGTTTGTGGGGTCTGGAGTGTGGAAGTTAATTGAGAGATGTTGCAAAGATTTTGGGGGTGTTTTTTATGGAATTTGTCAAAAAAGGAAGGAAGTCACCAAGCTGAAGTAATTTAAAAGGAAGAAATCCTAGGAGTAGTTTATATTGATAGGAGACTGGTAACAATCTGGCTTTGGACAGAGTAGAGCAGTAGTGCTTCTTGGTGGGTGGGGTGGGAGATTGGAAATGAATCCGTATATTTTCTTTTCAGTGGACTATAGAGTGGATGAGTGTTTTTTTTTTCTTTTTTCCTTAGGGACTATGGTTATGATAGGGGACTGTATTTAGGTCGAGCAAATAGGACATATTTGATTATTGCAGCTCTAGCTGGTCTGAAAAAAAAGGGAGATATTTTCCAAGACCAGAATAAAAGAGAATTGATCATTTTCTTGTGTTAGGGAAACATTGAGATCCTTGATGTCTAGATTTTTTAGGAGTTTTTTGCCAGTTTTTGTGAGATTCCAGATATACTTCCTTTTTAGAGTGGCTTAGGTTCATAGGTTCGTAGGTTCATAGGAGATTATTAGGCTAATGGCTCAACAACCTTACAAGCCTAGCCAGTTTTATCCAGATTTTTCTGAATTTTCTTTCCCAAGGAGAAAGTTAATAAGGGTTAGCATGTGGGGTTTTGTTTATTTTTACAGGCTGCTTCTGTCCATAAGGGACATGGGCACCACAGCAGGAGTGAATTTTCGATTTCCCAACCACAGTCCAGATTGAGCTTGAAGATGATCAGGGAAGGGTTCTGCTTCACAAGAATAGGAAGCCTATTCCAGAGGAGGGGCAAGTTCTGGGACACATGTCTGTCTCTCCATGATCTACTCATGTCAGAGATCAGGTTTAAATCTTCGGAGTGGATAACACTCATGCAGATAGTTTTGCAAATATGCAACATTTCCAGCAGGACTGGGTCAGAGACTACCTTGTAGGTAAGACACAGATTACCCCTTAGTAATCTGTAGGAAACTGAATGCAGCAGTAGGGCTTTTAATTTGTTCACAAATGACATGTTGGTTATACCCTGTATTTTTTCAGTGAGAAACCTCTGAGGATGCTCTAACTGTTGCAGGTGCATGGCGAGGTACATGCCAAAGGGTGCATTGTACTCAAGTATTGGTCTGATGAGGTCTGAATGTGGTGGTACTATGACATCCTTAGATCTGGATGCCATCCCCTTACTTATAATCTCAGCCACATAGAAGGATTTCCTCACCACCATGGACACATGGTGGTCAAAGTTCAGATTACAGTCTCCACTGGCTCCACTTTTGGGGGTGCTGTTTGACTTCCCAAAGGGTATTATCATGCACTTCTTTGCATTTAGTTTGAGACCATCGCTCTAACACCAATCAATAGTCTGCAGCAGACCTTTCTGCAGAATATTAACATCATTTGGGGAGTCAATGATTGCCCCCAACTTGCAGTCATTTGCAAACATGGTCATCCAAAGATCATCTACATTTGCATTGACATCTGAGAAGTATATTCTAAACAAGAGGGGACCCAGCACTGAGCCATTTGGTACTCCACTGATGACTGGCTCTTGCTGGATGTAAATTCCCCAGTCTAACAATGTGTATCCTATCCATGATCCATTTGGCTATCCATCTGGTGACATAGAAGTTTCAGCCCAATTTTGTGAGTTTGTCTATAATACCCAAATGGGGTATTGTTTAAATTCCTTGGCCAGGTCAAGATAGGCAGTGTACACTGTCTTACAATCATCCATGGCCTTGCTGAGCTTTTCAAAGAAGTCCACCAGACTGAGCAGGAAGGAACTGCCTTGGATGAAGCCTAACTGGATTGGTTCTGGATTCTGGGGATTTCCTGTCATTGTTAATCAGGTTCATGATTATTCTTTCCATAGCCTTGCATATCAGGCTAGTCAGACTTACTTATTAGTTTCCAGGGTCAGTTGGTGGTCCCCCATCTGCAGAGGGATGACTGTTGCTGTCCTTCACTCTACTGGGATAAGGCCTGACTGGAGATTGTGGTTATATAGAGATCTGAGTGGGTCTGGTAGGTCATGTTTCAAGCTATTTCTTAGTCATCCTGGAATTCAGTCAATGCTCATTGATGCCAGGTTTCTAGCTTTAGAGAGTGCAGTGATGACCTCCTTTTTTGTGATAACATGTAACATAATGGCAGGGAGTATTTATGGGGAGTGACAGAAGGTGAAATTTCAGATGAAGTTATTGGCCAGCAGGTTTGCTATTTCTTCTGTCTGAGTATAGGTAGTGCTATCTGCAGCCAACTCGGCACATTGTTGAGTGTTTCATTAAGATTTTGGACATAACTAAAAAAATGGTTATACTTTGCTTGGGAGGCTATTTTAGTCTTATATTTAGCTTTTGAAGACTTGCATAGTTCACTGATTAGCCTGCTGTGACAAATGAGGAATTTTTTCTCTGTTGTGCACCCTCCCATTTACTTCTCAACAGGAAATTCTTCCTTCCATTGTATAGTATATTTATGCCAGGGGTCCACCAGGGTGACTTGTTTTTCTGGCTAGACCAGGGTTTGATTCAGTCGAGCACTGCTGTGTCTTTGTAGTTGTTTAGGTGGATTTGCAGGACATTCATGTATACTTCTTAATAGGCTTCTGTGTTTTTGGGGTTGGTGAGCTTTAAGGTTACATATCCTATCACTTGTAGGAGGTAATTTGCCTTGGAAAAAATATTTAGGGTTTTAGAGTTTGATGGTGCTACCACTGTTACATTAATTTCATAGAAGACTGATTTAAGATCTGATCTTACCAATGAGGACATCACGCTGGGATGCTGGTGATATAATGCTCCCCCATGTGATTGAGCATTATATCAAGGATGTTTGAGACCCTAGTGGGAATGCAGACCAGTTGTTCCCAAGAATTTGCAATGACAAAGTAAAGGAATCGCTGAGCTTGCATGTTAGTGGTCATATATGTTTTGCAGTTTATGGAAGGATTGTTAAAATCACCTATTAGTAGTGCTGGTCTGAATGGTAAGTGATTCCTGTAACTTTAGGTATGCGGACTGGTTTTCTTGGTTCATGGGTCATGGTTTGGGGACCTTTAGCAGAAGATGATATGATGGGAGATTTTGCCCATGTAGCTCAAGTAAGTCATCCTGCTTCACCGATCTAGAGGTATGATTGCTTTTTATATAAATGGCAACACCTCCTCCTTCCATTTTTTGTTTCAGAGGGTGGGTTGAATATGTAATAGCAATGTAGCCTTGCACTGCTGGCTTTCTGCAGCCTTGACCTAAATCTCTGTAACTACACAGGCATCAACACTGCAAGGAGGGCTTCCAGGGAGAACAGTTTCTTGTTAAGACTCCTAGCACTGAGCAGTAGTACCTTCAAGTTGGCATTAGTATAAGTATACTTAACACCGAAAGTGTGATAAGAGACCTTGGGATACAGGTGGACAGTAATCTCTCCTTTGATAATCACATCGCCACAGTAGTCAGGAAATCCTTCTACATGGCACACCTCATCACAGAAGGTCTCTCATCCAGAAAAAAAGAGGTCATTGTTCCCCTCTACTCATCACTCATTAGACCCATTATAGAGTACAATGCCCCTTTTGGAATGTACCTCACAAGACATCTACAACAACTGGAAAGGCTGCAGAAATACCTCACAAAGAGGATTACTGGCCTCAAACAGATGCCCTCATGAACCGTCTCAAAAAACTCCAGCTTTACTCCATCGCATATCACCTACACAGAGGTGATCTCTGCCTAACATATAAAGCTATGTCAAACCCAGAGCTGTTGGACATGCTCCACTTAAAGAAATCCAAATCCCTCCGAGCTACATCTCTAGGGACCTAAACCTTGCCACCACAATAAACAGAACATGCCAGAGGGATAGATTCCTGTCCCAGAGACTTCCCATACTCTGGAATAAACTACCTATCTGTATCAAACAAAGCTCCTCATTAGCACTCTTCAAGAAAAATCTTGATGATTGGATGGGAAATAGGAAATTCACCCCAGGGATCACCTCTGTGGCTCTGCTCGACAGTGACACTGGAAAATATTTTTTTGGGTGGCAAAAGCCAGGGTACCTTTTTGGCTGGGTTTGTATAGGCACCAGGGCCGATAGCCTAGTACCTACCTATGAACCTATTAGAATAATTTGTTATGTTGGTAGGTCTGTTGGTTTGGCAATGCCTACAAAAGGCACTATGGGGTGGCTAATGCCTTGGACAGTATTCAAAAGCCTAGCAGCCACAGGCGCAGACCATCTCTGGCAAAGCAGCATGGTCTGTTGATCATGTTGTCCCAGGCTGACAAATGTTAGATCCTCTTGGAATGACACCAGTAGCTAAGCTGCTTATTGAAGTCAATCATTTTCTGTTTGTATTATCGTATCATTCTTGGTGCTAGAATGCTGCTCAATGCAAGGCTCATACAAGCCTGTGACACATATTCAGAGAGATCCATCATTTCTCTATTCATATAGTCCAGGGAGGTATGTCACATGTCCTTCATATCCACATGGACAATGACTGAATCATACTGGTACTTGTGGTTAAGAGGCCTGAGTGCATGCATGATCTGGTGAATCCTGGCCACCTCTCTTTATCTAACCTAATGAGAGAGACATTAATTTGTCTCACGATGGAGTCTCCTAGGATCAAGATGTTTGAATATGTGTTTCACTTTAGCGGCTTGTTTGTGGAGACAATGTGGTGTTTACTTTTATGTGTAGTGGTTAGTGTTGACTTGTTTTTGTTTGCATGTGGTTTCTGACAGCAGCATAAAGAATACCTCTGAGGTTTGTTTTAAATTGTGTGAGTACCTCCGCATATGTGGCTTTATGTATCAAGACCTTATTTAGTGAGAGAAATGATGCGCATGTGCTGACAACCTGCTTGTCATTTGATTCGTCAGCATGTGAGAGTCACGTCAACATTTTCATAATGTAACATCTCTCACATACTATGTTTGTTTCGAGATTAAGTGGTTGTCAGCTGACCACAGAGATAGCATAATAATACCTATCCATGGTTTCATTTTTTTTTCCACTATGAGTTTAACTAGGGAGAAGAGTGGGGAAATTTAACTGACTGGGGTGATAGTACACGGACGAAGAATAGACTTTATACTTAGTGTGAACTACAAATATCTATCGAAGATGATGATGCTCTGTGCTCAGCACTGATGCTCCAAGAGCAGCAGGGGACTGGGGAATGTTGCAGATATAGTTGTTCTAAGGGAAATTTTAACTTCATAGCATTTGCATCTACACAGGGAACTACTAACCACCGATCCCAATCACATGGCTTATATAGAATCAGAAAAACAAGTATTACAGCAGCAAGACCTACAGACTAATCAAGAAAACATACAATATGCTTTCATCCAGGAATCCCCAACTCAGGTTTGCTATGGCACACTTCTGCCACAAGAGTGCAGTCAAAAAACCCTCTTAAGGTAAAAATGCTAGTTTTAGAGCTCAAGTGCATGGAAGCCACAGAATCCAGATATTATTGTCCTGTAAAATTAGCAGACACAATGTAATTAAGTACTACTACTACTGCAGCAGTAGAAACAGTTCAGCTTTAAAACACTAATAAGTGTATGAAATGTAGCAATTAATACATGATTCCTTGTGAAATATAGTAAACACAGTCATCAGTAGTGCAAAATGATACTTATTTTCATTCTTTTAGCTGTTGATGGCTTTAAATGAAGCAGATTCAGTGTAAATGTCTTGTATAGTAGCAAAACTAAAAGCAGCTCTGATGAATTGAGTAGCTTATGGTTGTTTAGTAAAGAATTAAGGGAGTTCATAGGTTCACAGGTAGGTACTAGGCTATCAGCCCAAGGGCCTAAGTAAGCCTAGCCAACAAAGTTCCCTGGCTTACGCCAACGCAAGAAAGTTAATTTCCTGTGCCCCTGTCGACAGAGCCACAGAAGTGATCCCCAGGGTGTATTTCCTATTTCCCATCCACTCATCAAGATTTTTCCTGAAGAGTGTTAATGAGGAACTTTGCTTGACATAGATGGGTAGCTTGTTCCAGAGTATAGGAAATCTCTGGGAGAGGAATCTATCCCTCCAGCATGTCCTGTTTATTGTGGTGACAAGGTTTAGGTCCCTAGTGTCTGTAGTTCGGATGTGCAGCTTGGAGGGATTTGTATTTCTTTAGGTGTAGCATGTCCAACAGCTCTGGGTTTAACATAGCTTTATATGTTAGGCAGAGATCACCTCAGAGTAGGCGATATGCTACAGAGTAAAGCTGGAGTTTTTTGAGATGGTAAATGTAGGGTATCTGTTTGAGGCTAGTAATCCTCTTTGTGAGGTACTTCTGTGGCCTTTCCAGCTGCTGCAGATGTCTTGTGAGGTACATTCCAAAAGGGGCATTGTACTCTATAATGGGTCTAATGAGTATCAAGTAGAGGGGAACAATGACCTCTCTTTTCCTAGATGAGAACCCTTTTGTGATGAGGTGTGCCATGTAGAAGGATTTCCTGACTACTCTGGCAATGTGGTTATCAAAGGAGAGATTACTGTCCACCTGGGTCCCAAGGTCTCTTATTACACATTCAGCATTAAGAAGTCTGCCACCTATGTGGTAGTTCATGACAACAGAGTTTTTACCAAAGGGGATAACAGTGCACTTTTTGGCATTGAGCTTGAGGCCTTGGCTCTGACACCAGGCATCTGTCTCAGTGAGGCCCTTCTCTAGGATGCCCACATCATTTGGGGACTCGACTATAGCTCCCAGTTTGCAGTCATCTGTGAACTTCATTAGCCAGAGGCCTTTTGTGTTAGCTTGTACTTCAGAGAAGTAAATATCAAACAGGAGCTGTCCCAGGACTGAACCCTGTGGTACTCCACTTGTCACTGGTTTGAAGTCAGATTTGGAGTCTGCAACTTTTACAGTGTGGGTTTTGTCAGTGAACAATTGGCAACCCATTTTGTGACATAGGGGTTTATACCTAGTTTAGTGAGTTTAGCTATAATTGTAGAATGGGGGATGGTGTCAAAAGCCTTGGCAAGGTCAAGATAGACTGTGCGAACCACCTTACCCTCATCTACGGCTTTGGTGACTGCCTCAAAGAAGTCGACCAGGTCCAGGAGGATGATCTGTCTTTCACAAACCCGAACTGGGTGGGGTCCAGAGTTTGGAGGTTACTGTGATGCCCGTGCCTTGGCCCAGCAATCAAGGAGCCTCAATCCTCACCTCTGACACCAGAGAGGGTGACTCCTAGAAGAGGAAAGGATAACTAATACACACAGTAAAGTACAACTTCCCTTAAGTGCACACAGAGATCACAGTCAGTGTGGGGCTTGTTGCTCCCTTGCTCACCAGGTCCCCAATAAGATTCCCCGCTGGCACAGCTATAGGGTCCAGGTCTCAGCCTAGCTGGGCAAGCTATAACCTCCAGTAAACTCTCTGTCCAACCATTGCTTCATGTCCCTGCCCAAGTAGCTGACAGAACACACACACACACTTTGACAAGAGGTTATACAACCACACAGACCCTCCTGGAAAATCCTGGCACAGATTCTCGAGCTGTGTCCCTATTACCCAGACCATACAGTAGTAATTCCTGACACCACCCAGCTAAAAATTATCAGCTACTAAAAGGCCCTTAAAAGGGTGTCCAATTATTACTGTGCAATATTATTATCCAATTAGTAAAAACTGCGGTTGTGGTGCTGCGGTAGCATTGTCGCCTCACAGTAAGACATTGTCCTGTTCGATTCTCAGCTAGAGCGTCTTCTGTGTGCAGACATGCGTGAATGGGTGTACCTTCATTGAAGGTTGTGCATCAGGGCCAGCAATTCGGCACATAAAAATCTACTGACAATCATTAGGGGACCAGAGTTCCGCTGTGGTGTCCCCTAACCGGGAAAAGCCGAAAGACACAACAACAACATTATTATCCAATTAGTAATGTGACTATACAGTCTAAGGCTTATTAGAGTGGCCTATTACTATAACCTCTATAAATATGCAATGTACTCTAGAGCTTATCTCTACACAAACCAGCCACAGGTAAAGGTTTTTAAAATATTTAATAATAAATAATTAAAACACAAGACAATACTACTACACCTCAGAGATCTCTAAGAGTTCAGAGATCACACAGAAACTTAAAATAATACAGTAGGACAGGTCTGATGTCAAAGTAAAACACTTAATCTAACTTTTTAATCTTTAGCTATTCTTAAGAGAAATCACATTGCTATAATCCTACTTACATACATGAAGCATAAGCAGTACTGGGTTAGATGTCCAAGATCAAAATGGTTCTAGTCTCTCACTCAACAATAGTTTTTAAACACTAACCAACAGCTCTCTAAGGCCCTCCCAAATTACATCATATTGACACTTAGTCTGGAGTTTCCAGGCCACAAATTGCATTATTTAGCAAACTAACACCTGCTCAGGAGACTGCAACAATAAAAAGCATTTCACATATACACTCTAGCAGAAATCAGAGCAGTAAAGCACCTTCCACTTGTAAATTATGGACCTTAACTTTATCCTTAAAACAATGAGCTTGAAACCTTCATCCAGACTCACTGGAGCCGACTTGTAAACATCAAAGAGATTCATAAGATATTTTCAGCTTCAAAAGACACATTTGAAATTCTTGGCTTGGTTTTCCTTACAGCAAATGGCAATGTTGTAACAATCTTGAAATTCACATTTTACAGTGTTTTCTTTCATTTAAAAACACAAGCCTGTATTTTACATTTATTTACACAGTTGATAGAATTATGTATCAAATTCTATTTGACTAGGCTGGCAGCCTTCGCCCATCTTCCTCCAATCTTTACAGTTACCACTGTCTTTGTTTATCAATTCCATGATGATACGTTTCATGGCCTCACAGACCAGGCTCGTCAGGCTAATATGGCGATAGTTCCCAGGATCAGTGGTGGCTCCCCCTTTGTGAAGTGGGATAACTGTTGCTGTGCATGGTTCAGTGGGCACAAAGCCTGACGTGAGGCTATGATTGAACATGGTGCTTAGATGGGGAGCCAGTTTGTTCTGAAGTTCATATAAAACGCAGCCTGGGATGTTGTCCTGTCCCATGGATGCTGTGTTTTTGTCTTTAGAGAGTGCTGCTTTTACCTGTGTAGTTGTGATTACAGGGACTCTGCATTCTTCCTGTATAGATATGGGCCCTTTAGGGGGAGAGAGTGGGGTAAAGTTAGTACTGAACCTATCTGCCAGGATGTTGGCAATATCAGTTGTTTCTGTAATTTGTGTGCCATTGTGCTGTAACTCAGAGCAGATCTGGGTGTTGCCATTGAGATTCTTGACATAGCTATAGAATGCTTTGTGGTTGCCCTTAGAATCAGTGGTGAGTGTATGTCAGGTTCAAGCTGGGTTTGAATAGATGAATGTGAGGGACTAGATCAAAGAATAACCATGTAATGTGTGTAAAATATGATAGAAACATTATGGAGACTGGAGGTTAGTTTATAAAGAACAGACTGAAAACAACTGTAGGACAAGTATGGATCATTGGGGCACTCCTTTTTGTTAAATAATCTTGGAAACATGTGAAAGTATTTGGGTTAACCCTAATTTCTTGAAGGTAATGCAGAAGGAGATAGTAAGATCAAAAGCTTTGATAAGGTCAATGAACAGAGGTCCTGAAAGGTTTCATTTATCTATGCTGAGAAGGGTCTCATCTGTAAGTGACCATAGTGCTTTCATTGTGCTTCAGCCAGTACTGCATCCATGCTGTTAAAAAGTGAGGAGGTTGTACTGTTGGAAGTAGGGGGACAGTTGGTTATAGATCAGTTTTTTAAGTGTTTCCCAAGTGTAGGGAGTATGGAGACAGGGCAGAAGTAGTAGGCAGTTTTTGTTTGAGGATGTTTGGGAATGGGTTGACAGAAACAGTTTTCCATATGTCTGGCATCATGTTTTGAATTAAGTTGCAGTTATAAATGTGGAGAAGAATGTGCTTAGGAAGTCTATGCAGAATGATATAAATGGAAGTAGTCGGTTGTTTACTCTAGGAGGTGCATTAAGGGGGTATCTTTTCTAGCAAGGGGGCCTAGGTCTTTGAGAGTAATTTTCTTAAAAAGTAGAAGAAGGGATAAAAGAAAGGAAACTGGTTCAGTTTGGGGTAAAAGATTAAGGTTGCAGTACTATGGATGTAGATGAATTCCTTGAGAAAATCGAAAGTTAAGAGTTGGCCTTGAGAGGTCTGCATGAATTGCAGCTGAAAGCCCTCCAGGTGTAGCATCTCTAAACCACTGAGGACCTGATCGCTTTGCCCCCCCCCCCCACTTGTGTGAGCAAGGAATCCTCTCACTCCAGCTAAAAGCAAAGAAAACTCTAACCAGCAAACATCCAAAAATAGACTGCAGCCCCTGGTTTAACTCCAGGAACCTTGTTGTTGCCGCTTGTGTAGTAGCCACTGAGGACCTGATCGCTTTGGGCCCCCCCCCCACACTTTTGTGAGCAAGTAATCCTCTCACTCCAGCTAAAAGCAAAGAAAACTCTAACCAGCAATCATCCAAAAATAGACTGTAGCCCCTGGTTTATCTCCAGGAACCTTGGTTTTGCCGCTTGTGTAGTAGCCACTGAGGACCTGATCACTTTGCCCCCCCCCCCACTTGTGTGAGCAAGGAATCCTCTCACTCCAGCTAAAAACAAAGAAAATTCTAACCAGCAATCATCCAAAAATAGACTGCAGCCCCTGGTTTAACTCCAGGAACCTTGTTGTTGCTGCTTGTGTAGTGTAGGTGCCAGCTTTTGTAACTACTGTTATGCCTTGTTAAAGTCTGTTACAGTCAGCTAGAGTGCATACCCCAGGGGCAATAGCTGCAAACCTTCTTCCTCTTAGCCCACCACCACCCCTTTCATTCTGTTTCACTGTTGATAATTTGTTATATGTGAAGTTATTTATCCCCTCTCAATAGTCATAGCCTTCAGTCCCTCCTCCTCAATACTTGTTCTTCATTAAACACCAAACAGAGGTTCAACATCTCCAGCTGCTTTTATCTTTAGCTACATTGTGTGCAACAAACAATGAGCAAAGAGGAATACAAATCTAAAAGAGAATAAAATCTGCCATTGCAGACTAGTAAGCAGCATACAACTTCCACCTGTGGTGTATTCCTACACACAGTTTTTCTAGGGGAAACCTTCCAGTCCTTGAAAAAGGGTGCCTGTATGTTTACTTTATTTCCTTGGCTGTCCTTGATAATTAGCTAGGTTTAGCAGAGTCCCTTGGATTCTCCCCTGCTACTTTAAATTCCAATTGAAGCCCCCCCCCCCCCAAGTGATTGCTCAGGTACAACACATCAAAGGTTTTAAAAACCCTGGATGCCATATTTGCTCTAATTGCAGCTGAAAGCCCTCCAGGTGTAGCATCTCTAGTAAGTGATAAGTATTATTTTTATTTGTTTCAGTGTTGTATTCCACACTGTAAACTCACTGTCCCTGCATAGAGTAGTACAGTAATTTCTCTCTAAGGTAGCTTTCCAGTTATTTTTTTTTTGTTTTTGCTGGTATAGTTTAAATTTGGATATTAGAAGCTTATGTTTTTGTTTTTGCTTGCTCCCAATTTCAGTAAACCTGATTCAGAGTTCCTCTAAATGATAGTTTAGACTACTTTATAATGTCACAGTAATACTAGCTTAAAAGTTATTCCAATAGCTTCTTTCAAAAATAAGGGCATGGATATAAGCTATTTTATTAATTCTGTCTTCATGTAAAGCTTTTTTGTTTGTTTAATTGTCATAACTACCTGCTATGTGCAAACTCTTTTTTCTCTCCTCCATGTTTGTCTCTCTTTCTCCCTAAAGTCCCCACTCCCCATTGCGCTATTCCTGATATAGTCTCTAAGAACCTACCTACCTGGTGACAAAGGACCCTATCGAAATACCTGCCATCTCATCTAACAGCTGTATTTTCCTTGCACCCTCTCTCAAGGAAGCAAGAAAGTATGTGGTTGGCTAAGTCCTGCTTGTAAAGCTGACTACTATCTCCTATTGCTTCCGAGGTTCTAAAGTACGCTACAAGCCTGAACAGCCAACAGCCTTTGCCCTGTCATATCTACCCTGTATCCAACAAACCTCTTCTACTTTATAATAACCCCCTTTACTACCTATCACTCCTTCCCTAGTTCTAAACCAGCTAGCTCCCTTACATACTTACCTGCAATACTAGATCTGCCCATCCTTTATCTCCTGCTTATCCCGCTGTAATTCTTCTGTAATTACACTACATCTGTTAAGTCCTAGACCTACTTTTATTTTCTCACTTACCCTTTACTTCAACTGTCTACACCCACCTGTTTTTTTCTCATAGACTTCTATTTTATCTCTGATCTTTCCCACTCCTGACTTGCCTAACTTTTCCTCAGTTACTAGCATTGCTGATAGTTTGTTCTCCAGCTTCTCCTTCACTTGTCTCTACCTACTCTGTTTGCCCTGTGGGTTCACTCTGCACCCCTACCCTACTCCAAAATTCCACCCACCCCCAGGGGTCCTACTCTTATACCATCTAACCACACCCCTTCCCTCTTCCACCAATCACAAATCCTTCACCAATGACCACTTAACTCCAATTCACTCCTTTCACTTACCACTCCATATCTCTCCCACCACACCCTCCACCTATTCCTTTCCACACCTAGTATACATTTGAGCCTATAACAGCAACCTAACAACTTACCCTTCCAGATGTATAAGCTACCCACCCCAGCCACCTTACAGAGGTTACTCATATTTACACTTCTACCACCTCTAACTTTAGCTTACCTGCTAACCTCCTATGAACACCCATTATATCCACACCTTCTCTACCTCAATAAGCTGTCTACCTCTCCTTCTCTACCTATTTTCGCTAACCATGTCAACATAACATCTACATCCAGCTATCTACTAGCAAAATATCATAGGATAGCCCACATTAGATATGACTCTCCCAATCCCAGAAAATCTCTACCTCTATATAGTAAATTCACAAATCCTAGACTTCAAACACTACTCTTCTCTTTAAAAGATGGAGACATTCACCCAAACCCAGGCCCAACAACTGCTACTACCACTCAACTCCTCAACCCCAACCCCTCTACTATCCATTCCCTTATCAAACCACCTAACTCACTCTTATTAGCTCACCTCAACATACGTAGCATTAATAACAAAGTAGCACAACTCCATGCTCTCTTGGAAGTTTACTCCTTTGACATTCTTTGCTTAGCAGAAACTTGGTTAAAACCTGTAACTAAAGACAATGAAGTCATCCCATCCGGTTATAATATTTTGCGACTTGACCGTGCAACTGAAAAGGGTGGTGGTGTAGCTATCCTATTTAAATCTGGGTTACAGATTACTACCTACGACTATAAACTACCTCAAGACTCCAACGCTGAAATTCTTATTACCAAGCTTCAACTTACCACATTCATATCCATCTATATTATCTGTATCTATCATCCTCCTGGTAATAATATTGCCACCATAGAAAATATCCTTTGTTGGTTATCCCAAAATTTACCCCAATAAACAATAATCCTAGGTGATTTTAACATTGATTGGAAGTGTCGTAGCAGTAGCCACCCTACCAGCCATATTAACCTTTTTGGTTTTTCTCAAACCATTACTTCCCCTAGAGGACAAACAAGCCTAATAAGAAAGAAAGTACCATAGATTGGATTCTCATAAATAATCATCCCCAGACATATGAAGCTGGAACCCTCCCTGATGATGTAAGTGACCACCCACTAACCTACATCATCAGGCTTAAATCCAATCTACCTAATCCAACCATATCTAGGACAATTAGAACCAAGAAAAACTTCAACCCCGATCTCTTCAAGAGAGAACTAAGAGCATGTAATTGGTCTCCTTTAAAATACCTCACACTGGAGGAAGGTGTTAATTACTTTAATTCTAACTTCCTAGCCATACTAGACCACCACGCACCAACCTGCTCTTTTAGAATGAGAACTAAATCTGCCCATGGCTTTCAAAAGAAACCAGGCAAAAAAATCCATCTCAGAAATAAATACTGGAATAAATCTCATTTAACTAAAAACCCAGTAGACCAACAAAACTTCAGACAGCTGAGAAATAAAACTAAAAAAGCTATATTGTCTGACAAAAGAAACTACTACCTACAATTCCAGCAGACTCACCATAATAAACAACAAAAGTTCTGGGTGAGTAGTAATCAATTATTATACCCAGGTCAATCCATCACACCAAACCCACAAGGCACAGACCAGGAGAATCCCAAGCAGACTGCTAATGCCTTTAATACCTTTTTCACTGAGGCCATTCAAACTCTTGCCAGTCAGTCATCTACTCAGAACTTAACTACATCCAACTCTAACTCTAACCCATCCCCTCCATTTCTCTTCCAACCAGTCCCAGCAACATATATTCTTACCCTTATCCAAAAACTGAAACTGTGCACTCCTTCAGCAGACCAACTACCCGCTGAATATCTACAAAAGGCAGCCAAATCCATTGCCTATCCCATTTACATTATCGTCAATAGAACCATCAGTGAAGGACACATCCCTAAAAATCTGGAAAGTATCCCATATTATCCCCCTTCACAAGGGTGGGAACTCAACTGAACTCTCCAATTACCGTCCCATAGCCCTACTTTCTCCCTTAGCAAAGATCATGGACAAATGCATCCACAGACAATTGCTAGACTACCTAATCCAAAATAGCTTACTTTCAAACTCTCAGCATGGTTTCAGACCTTCCCACAGCACTACTGCTGCCCTCCTTTCCTTTACTGATTGTATTAACAAAAACCGTAACCTCAATATGCTTTCCTCTGCACTGTTTGTAGATCTGTCTAAGGCATTCGATATGGTAAATCACCAGATACTTATAAATATCCTCAAATCCCTGTCACTAGATACACTAGCTATAAAATGGTTCCAGTCCTACTTAGATAACAGACGACAGGCTGTACTTTGGCATAACATTCTATCTACCTATCTGCCCGTTAACACTGGTGTTCCTCAAGGCTCCATATTAGGACCTCTCCTGTTTTCTATATTTATCAATGACCTTCACCTAGCAATCCCCCAAGCTACATGCATATAATATGCAAATGATTCCACACTTATATGCTCAACCACATCTATAGCTGAACTTCACTCCCTTACCCAACATGTGTTTAACACAGTTGAACAATGGTTTACACAGCTCTGTCTCCTTCTGAACCCCCAAAAAACTGACCTCCTCCTTTTTACTCCTACTTGTAAGTCCCCCACAATAGACTTCACAGTAACATCTAATAATGGTACTCTCATATCCCTAGATCCAACTACCAAACTACTAGGTATCACCATAGATAACAACCTTGACTTCGACACCCATATTAACAATAAAATCTGTTAATAGAAAACTAGGCTCTCTCTACAGGATCAAATCCTTCCTCTCTCCTGCAGCTAGAATAAGTATTTCTCACACCCATCTAATTTCTACTCTCCTCTATGCCTCACCCATCTATACTAATCTCTCTAAAAACAACCTTAATAAAATGGAAAACTCCTATAATAACATAGCCAGATTTGCTACAGGTAACCATTTCAGAACCCACCACTGTTTTAATCTAAAGCAGCTAGGATGGCTTGAATTACAAAATTAGCTTAAATTCCACCAACTGACCATTGGCCATAAAACCCTTTACCAACCTATCAATACCCCTATACTATCTACCCTTATTACCCCCTACAACAATCTAAAGACCTTACGATCATCACATAAACTTCTTGTAAATATTTGTAAATCAAACAACAGGGCTGGGGACACTCTCTTCTCTAATACTGTTGGAAAATCCTGGAACCTTCTTCCTAATGAACTTTCCTCTCTTCCCTCTATATCACTCTTTCAAACCAAAATGAAACTTTTCCTCAGAACACACTGGTTGTGCCCCTGTACTAAACCTGACTGATCAACTAGCTCTTCTTACTTGGTTCAACCTACCCTCTTTTTCTCAGTAATCAAGTTCCTTTTCTTAATAACAACTTATCTTGTCCTTCTATAATATTACTTACATCTTCAGAATCTCATAAAGGAGACTACTTTTACTAATATATTGTATAATTTCAGCTCCTACTTTTTCTTTATGACTACTTGTATACTAATATATTGTATAATTCAGCTGCCATCTTTTTCTTTATGATGTATTGCAACTACATTTTGTATTGTACTAATTGTATCTGTATATTTCGCACTATGTTATGAACGAATGACCTCTTTGATTATACTCTGTACTGCACCTGCAATGTTCATTGTATACATTAATTTTTGTATATGTGATTTTGTTTCCTCGGAGCTTATCTCCCCGGGCCTCTACTGAAAGTGGACATATATCCAGTTAGACTAGCCCGGTCAACAAATGTAAAATAAAAATAAATAAATAAATGGTGAAAGAAGACACGGTGTGAAATGTGAATTTTTTGCTATGAGAAGACTTACTTCCTGTTAGAAGTATTTGGGTTTGCCTAGCAGAGCAATTTGTTTTTTATTTGAAATATCTGGTTTTGTACCTGTATATTGGGTACTTAGCTAGATTATGCAAAGAAGTTAAGTTGGTATGATTTTCACGTGAGATTTTTTGTCTCCATGAAGACTATGCAATTGTACCCAAGTCTGAGCAGAGCTATCAGTTCAGTGGTTAGCAAGGTAGTTGTTGCATCTGAAAAGGCACTGTGCGAGAGGGAAGAATTTGTCCTGAATCTGAAGGTGAGATGTGTAATAATTGTGACAGATGATGGAGTTCTTTCTAAATTACTAAATAACCAACTTTGGAACCTTGTATTTAGGGCAATAACAGAGGCCTTTAAAATCATGAATGTCATTTTACTTCAGCTTCAGAAAAAACTATATTACATTGATCTAAAATTATATTTATAAAAAATCATGCTCAGCTTGTACCGCAACCGCCAAAAAATGCAATTTAAAAATAGTCTGCTATATGTTTGAATGGATGATTGATGCCATGTGGTTTTCCATTAACTGATTTCATGGTTGATTTATTTCTTCATTTACAAATCACATTTCATTAAGCTGATGTGTCATCCTGTTCATCAGTAACAATTATGTAGTTATATTAAAACATAAAAACAGGTATGAATAAATTGAAAATAATTTTCCTATGTGAGTCAAATGCAGATGAGTTCTATTTCCATGATTAAGCATTTTATATTGGTTAGCAAAGAATGCATACTAAAAGCATTAAATTACATTCAGGAAAAAATTGTATTCAGTTTGTCATGCCAGCAGTGTTCTCACTATGTATGACTATGATTGCATATCAGAATTACAGTGAAGATTATGATAAAGCCTGAATGGGTTTTTGCCTAGTTGTGACTTAGTATGGGTACTATCTGTTCTACCATGAGGTACCACTGTGCTTTGAATTCATCAGTCTGCAAATTTAGCAGACAAACTGAAAAATAATTTGACACTATTCTGTAAAACATATTTAGTAACAATGTAGAAAAGTTTAACAATGTAATTTTCAATTTACTCATAATGCAATTTAAACTGTGCAGTGGGCTTAATTTCACATTTATGTATGTAACTTGACTAAGGCAGATGACTGCAGATTTATTTCCTCTATAGTGGTGAAAATCTCCCTTTTAACCTCTTGAATTGGTGGCACTGAAGAAGGAAATATGTGAATGATTGTAATTGTTGATGTCAAGATAACACAACAAAGTCAGTAACTAGACTAAGAAAAGCAAAAAAACAAATGATGCTGGTAAGCTGTACTTCCAAAAAGCAGTTGAATAACATAAAAACAAAGGAAGCAACAGGCCACAGCTGTGTATAAATTAAAACAGTTTAATCCACAAGAGACAACAAAAGGTGAGCGCTTTCGTGGACCAAGCCACTTCATCAGACAATGAAATGAAGCAAAAATTTCCTTTATATACCATCCCATACTCATTGATTAAAACCCCACCTTTATTTAAAGTCAAACATCATTTTATGTTCAGATACTCTATATAAAACAGCTCATTTAAAAAAGTGAGTATCAAAGCCATATATAAACCATAATACAATATTACACATTAAAATATCACTTTAACAGGTCTCTCCCCAAGAGAATGGGCTTAATATTCATTTTGTCATTGAGACCCTTCCCCATACTGGCCCTGAGTTTCACAATCCATTCAAGTTCTTTTGTCTCAACTTTTAATTTCACATCTTCTTCTCTGAGGTTGTCCATGACTCTGTCAATCACCATAAAGGTAAACCTATGTGTATCCCCATGGGTTCCAACATGCCTGGCTAAAGCATTTGTTTCTGCCTTCCTCTCTATATCATAAAGGTGCTCCTGCATGTGGTCCCTTAACCTCCTAGTTGTCAGCCCTACATAGAATGATGCACAGACCACACAATGAGCTAAATACACAATGTTTGTACTATTACAGTTCGCAGATAGTTTAAACTTAAAAACTCTACACATATTAGGGTGTTTGAACTCTCCACTAGAGTCTATATACGCACAAAAATTGCAGACTTTACAGGGTATAGTACCACCTTCACCTCCAGCAGCACAAACCTGTGCCACCCCTTGTTGTAACCTGGGTCCACATAATATCCTTTTCAAATTATTTTTGTTTTTAAAAATGAACTTTGGAGTATCACCCACTAATTCTTTAATTGCATCATCAGCACACAAGATATTCCATTTCCTATAGCAGATGTCTTGTAAAACCTTAATATTGCTGGAATAAGTTACTGACATTCTCATATGTCCACTTGTGCTCCCTACTATCCATGATGACCGTTCAACATCAGAGAAGTAGGGCCTCCCCTCAGTGTTAATGCTCTCCACTCCTTCTCTGAGGGTATCCTGAAGCTCATTATCAACATAACCACTCTGCAAAAATCTCTTTCTCAGTTCACCCAATTCTCTTTCAAATTTAATTTGATTTGCTGTCATCCTTGATGTTCTCAATCCTTGTCCCCTCACAATATTTTTGAAAATATGCTGGGGATGCATGCTCGTTCTATGCAAATAACTATTTTTATGACATTCCTTTCTATGAATCTCTGTCTCAAACTGTCCGTCGACCCTTTGTATAACCTTAACACCCATGAAATCGATCGTGCTAAAAGAGCTCTTTATGGTGAACCTCAAAAAGCTGGTACATCTATTCAAATATGAAAAAAGGGGGCAAAAGTGGACTCATCCCCATCCCACAAAATGAAGAGGTCATCTACAAACCTCCTGAAGAACTTCAGGCACTTACCATATTCTCCAATCAGATGTTCCTTCTTCCAGTGGTCCGTAACAATTTTGGCGTAGCCACTGGCACAGGAAGTGCCCATGGCTATGCCATCCATTTGTTTATAAAGGGTACCTTCAAACAAAAACTAATATTTTTCTAGAATAAGTTCCATGAGTAGAGACAAAAGATCAACACATCATCCATTATATAACCCATCTTCCAGTAGATACTCCCTAAAGTATTCAACTCCCACCTGATTGGGGTTGATGGTGAACAAGGATTGTACATCCCTTGTGATAAGCATTAACCTGCCAACACTCACATGTGTGCTAATAAATGAGTACAGATCCCTCAAGAAATGTTCTGTATCCAACAAAATAGGATTCCTTCTCAATACAGGTTTCAGATGTCGCTCAACATATATTGATACAGTTTCTGTGGAACAACCCCTCCCCGACACAATAGGTCTCATTGGTGGTTCCAGGGGGGTTTTATGAATCTTGGGAAGGCCCTTTATTATAGGTATCATAGGATGCTTAACAGTAAAATAATTAAACAAATCAGTACTAATAACATTACATTGTAAACATCCATACACATCATTGTAAATAGAACCATTACACCTCTGTACCTGTTGAAGGTCCACTTTAAGATAAAACTTTGTATCATTCAGCATGGCAAGCATGGAATCCCTATAATAGGAATAGTCCATCACCACCAGAGATCCATCTTTATCCTCCGGTCTCAGGGAAATAGAGGTGTCTTTGTGCAGGCACTCTAGAGCTATTCTTTCTTCTTTACCTAAATTGTTAAAATATTTACCACTAACATCACAATCATATAAATTAAAAAAATTCTGATACACACCCTCTCAAAAGCATCAAGGACTGCACTGTTAGTGGGAATGTACCCACACGGTTTCTTGAAGACGTTCACATCAGACTGATCATTAACAACACTGCCAAACTGCATTTTCAGCATTACATTCCTTGTGAAGGCTTTCAATTCCAAAATGTTATCAGTCACTGTCATTTTATTAGCCGGAATAAAAGACATACCTTTATCAGTAGCTTGTCTTCAGTTTCTGTAAGCACCCTCTTTGAAATGTTCCATACTAAAGTCTGCCCCCTTATTGCCACATCTTCTTCATGGTCAACGGTTGCTGCTCTTTCTCCTGAGATGCCTTCCATTTCATGTGACCTCTGCTTTGGAAATGATCGTGAAAAGGGACTTATCGTATGGGATATGGTATAGTCAAAACGGTAACTGATGTATCCTGTGAGGACCCTGTAGTGTCCGGATGTGTGGTCACATCACTGTATTTACTACGTGCTCCACTTGAAGTCAAAGGTATATCAGTCCCTCTGTCATGACAGACCTCGGGATTCCCATCAATGGGATGAGACACAACAGGAGGAGCGTGTGTTCCTACTTCTTCCCGTGCAATGGCCCCAGTCCTTATAGCATTTCCAGTTGGGTCATACAGGAGCGTTGTGCCCACATCACACGTTAACTCCACCAGTTCCACCTCGCTGAATACTGCTGTGTCATCTCCTTCACTCGACTGAATCACTTCTGGATGCAACGATGTAAGTGGGTGCTGATAGTTCCTGGTGGCAGGATTTGACCAGTATGCTCTCTGGGCCAAGCGAAAACCCACCCAGTCACAAAATCCTCCTTATCCCTCAATGTTTTCTTCTTCTTTTAACCAAGCAATTGCTGTTCGTACATGCTGACAGTCTCAATTAAGTTGTCAAGTTTAATATTGACCACAGATCTTGGGAACGTCTCATATAGTTCCTCTTGTATTTTATAAACATTGTCAGAAAGTTGAGCCTCTTCGGGCTTAAAATAGTCAATTAACAGCTGCATATATTTGTGGCTTGTTTCTATGTTAATGCATTGCCATCTTGCCAGCAGATCTTGATACAAAGTACCATACGTGGGCATATTTAATACCTGCAAAAAACGAGGGACAATATTTAATTGCAGGCAAGCTTCAAAGTAAAGTCTTTGTGACTGCAAATGTTTAAATTTACTTAAATTGTTTTACAATCTGAAACACACTTTCTTTATAGCCATTGAATCATACTCAATGTTGATATCAGGCAGCATTGTGTTATCAGTCATTTCCTGGTTTAGCAGAGGGTTTTCCTTAATCTCAACAAATTTACTTGTGTCCCACATCTCCATCACTTCCTCCCTTGGAAATGGGAGCCTGTTCAGGCCCTTCCACTGGTAAATTACCTTCTGCCATGTCCAAACACCACTTGTAACAAAATACAACCAAGAAAAGCAAAAAACAAGTGATGCTGGTAAGCTGTGCTTCCAAAAAGTAGTCCAATAACATAAAAACAAAGGAAGCAACAGGTCATGGCTGTTTATAAATTAAAACAGTTTAAACCACAACAGAAAACAAAAGGTGAGCGCTTTCGTGGACCGAGCCATTTCATCAGAGAATGAAATGAACCAAAAAATTATTTTATATACCATCCCATACTCATTGATTAAAACCCCACCTTCTTTTAAAGTCACACATCATTTTATGTTCAAATACTCTATATAAAACAGCTCATTTAAAAAACTGAATATCAAAGCCATATATAAACCATAATACAACATTATACATTAAAATATCACTTTAACAGGTCTCTCGCCAAGATAATGGGCTTAATATTCATTTTGTCATTGAGACCCTTTCCCATACCAGCCCTGAGTCTTACAATCCATTCAAGTTCTTTCGTCTCAACTTTTAATTTCACATCTCCCCCTCTGAGGTTGTCCATGACTGTATCAGTCACCATAAAGGTAAACCTATGAGTATCCCCATGGGTTCCTACATGCCTGGCTAAAGCATTTGTCTCTGCCTTCCTCCCTATATCATAAAGGTGCTCCCGCATGGGGTCCCTTAACCTCCTAGTTGTCATCCCTACATAGAATGATGTGCAGACTCACAATGAGCCAAACACACTATGCTTGCACTATTACAGTTTGCAGATAGTTTAAACTTAAAAACTCTACCCATAGCAGGGGGTTTGAACTCTCCACTAGAGTCTATATACGTAGAAAAATTGCAGACTTTACAGAGTATAGTACCACCTTCACCCCCAGCAGCACAAACCTGTGCTACCCCTTGTTATAACGTGGGTCCACATAATATCCTTTTCATATTCTTTTTGTTTTTAAAAATGATTTTTGGAGTATCACCCAGTAATTCTTTAATCGCATCATCAACACACAAGATATTCCAATTCCTATAGAAGATGTCTTGTAAAACCCTTAATAGGTTCATAGGTTCATAAGTTCATGAACCTATGAACCCTTAATATTGCTGAATAAGTTACTGACATTCTCATAGGTCCATTGTGCTCCCTACAATTCGTGATGACCGTTCAACATCAAAGAAGTAGGGCCTCCCCTCACTGTTCCTGCATTCCACTACTTCTCTGAGGGTATCCTGAAGCTCATTATCAGCATAACTCGTCTGCAAAAATCTTATTCTCAGTTCACCTAATTCTCCTTCAAATTTAACTTGATTTGCTGTCAAACTTGATGTTCTCAACCCTTGTCCCCTCACAATATTTTTGAAAATATGCTAGGGATGCATGCTCGTTCTATGCAAATAACTACTTTTATGACATTCCTTTCTACGAATCTCTGTCTCAAACTGTCCATCAACCCTTTGTATAACCTTAACATCCAAGAAATTGATCGTGCTAAAAGAGCTCTTCATGGTGAACCTCAAAAAGCTGGTACATCTATTCAAATATGAAAAAAGGGGGCAAAAGTGGACTCATCCCCCTCCCACAAAATGAAGAGGTCATCTACAAACCTCCTGAAGAACTTCAGGCACTTACCATATTCTCCCATCAGAAGTTTTTTTTCCAAATGGGCCATAACAATGTTGGCGTAGCCATGGGCACAGGAAGTGCCCATGGCTATGCCATCCAATTCTTTATAAAGGGTACCTTCAAACAAAAACAAATTATTTTCCAGAATGAGCTCCATGAGTAGAGACAAAAGATCAGCACATCTTCCATTATATAACCCATCTTCCAGTAGATACTCCCTAAAGTATTCAACCCCCACCTGATCGGGGTTGACGGTGAACAAGGATTGTATATACCTTGTGATAAGCATCAACCTGCCAACACTCACATGTGTGCTAATAAATGAGTACAGATCCCTCCAGAAATGTTCTGTATCAAATAAAATAGTGGGATTCCTTCTCAATACAGGTTTCAGATGTCGCTCAACATATATTGATAGAGTTTCCATGGACCAACCCCTCCCCGACACAATAGGTCTCATTGGTGGTTCAAGGGGGTTCTATGAATCTTGGGGAGGCCCTGAATTATAGGTATCATAGGATGCTTAACAGTAAAATAATTAAACAAATCAATACTAATAACATTACATAGTAAACATTCATACACAGCATTGTAAATAGAACCATTATTTTATTTATTTTATCTTATATTTGTTGACCGGGCTAGTCTAGCTGGATACATATCCATTTTCAGTAGAGGACCGGGGAGAAAAGCTCCAAACATGAGTAAATTATAACAGTCAAACATTCAAAAAGTGACTAGTTTCAATTACATAGCAAGACATACTAAGAAAAGTTATTAATTTGTGAAAAATGTATGGTTTCATTAGAGTAGGTGTAAGAAAGAATCAAGTATTAGTTCTTTAGTAGGTGTCATGTACAATCAGACAAGAGGTTACAGTATTTGAACATTAGCATTCCCTTGAAAAATAAATCATTAAGTCAGCAGAAAGAAGAGAATGGGAAGGAAAAGATGCAGGTAAAAAAGAGTGGGTTGGTCTTAATTATTCAAGAGTTGTAGGGGGGTATTTGTTCTGGAAGCAGGAGAGGAAAGGGGGAGGAGAAGAAAGAAAAGTATGATTCAATCAGGTTTTGAGCAGGGCAAAGCCAATGTATTTGTAGGTGATCTCTGAGGTGTTTCTTAAAGATTGGTGTAGATGAGAGAGAAGTGAGTGTACTAGGAAGTTTGTTCCAGATTCTACCCACAACATTAGAAAAGAGTGACTCACCCGCTTTGTTATTAGATAAATTGTTGGCAATAAGTAACTTATTAGAAGAGCGTAGTGTTGTAAGATTTTTATATGGGGAGATCAGATTAGAGAGGATAGGAGTATTAGTAGGATGGTGCAGGATTTTTTGTGCGATCACAAGTTGATTGTAATGTAGTTGGTTTTGTAGTTCTAGCCATCTGAGTTGTTTAAGGTTAAGACAATGGTGGGTTCTATATGGAGAGCCAGTGGCAAATCTGGTTATGTTATTGTAGCTAGTTTCCAGTTTGGTGAGATTATGCTTTGAAAGATTGGTATAAATGGCGGATGCATAGAATAGGGTAGATGTAAGATGAGTCTGGGCAATGGATTTCCTAGCTAGTGGGGTAAGGAAGGATTTTATTCTATACAGGGAGCCTAATTTTTTATTGACAGATTTAATAGTATTGTTAACATGGGCATCGAAGTTGAGGTTATTGTCAATAGTTACGCCAAGGAGATGAGCAGTAGAATCAGGGGAAATACAGGTTCCATTGTCAGAGGTAATAGTGAAGTGGATCTGTGTTGATTTTTTGGTGGGAGTAAAAAGTAGTAGTTTAGATTTTTTGGTGGGAGTAAAAAGTAGTAGTTTAGTTTTTTTGGGGTTAAGAAGAAGGCAGCGTTGGGTGCACCATTTTTCAACTGTGTTGAATACATTTTGTGTAAGGGTCTGGAGAGAGGAAGAAGACTTGGCAGTACAGATAAGAGCAGAGTCATCAGCGTATTGTATACAGGTGGATTGCGGAAAAACAGTATGGAGATCATTAATAAAGATGGAGAAAAGAAGAGGGCCTAGGATAGAACCTTGAGGAACTCCAGTGCTCACTGGGAGGTGTGTGGATAGATTATTGTCCCAGAGTACTGCTTGCTGTCTATTTTCCAGATAAGATTTGAACCAAAGGATTGCTTGTGGGTCAAGAGATTGTTCATTATTTACCACTAACATCACAATCATATAAATTATAAATTTCTCTGATACACACTCTCTCAAAAGCATCGAGGACTGCACTATTAGTGGGAATATATATATATATATATATATATATATATATATATATATATATATATATATATATATATATATATATATATATATATATATATGTATATATATATATATATATATATATATATATATATATATATATATATGGCTGTGCCAATGTTGTTATGGCCCATTGGTAGAAGGAACATCTGATGAGAGAATATGGTAAGTGCCTGAAGTTCTTCAGGAGGTTTGTAGATGACCTCTTCGTTTTGTGGGAGGGGGTGAGTCCACATTTGCGACCTTCTTTTTCATATTTGAATAGATGTGCCAGCTTTTTGAGGTTCACCATGAAGAGCTCTTTTAGCACGATCGATTTCTTGGATGTTAAGGTTATACAAAGGGTTGATGGACAGTTTAAGACAGAGATTCATAGAAAGGAATGTCATAAGAGCAGTTATTTGCATAGAACGAGCATGCATCCCCAGCAAATTTTCAAGAATATTGTGAAGTTACAAGGTTTGAGAACATCAAAGTTGAGAGCAAATCAAGTTAAAGTTGAAGGAGAATTGGGTGAATTGAGAATGAGATTTTTGCAGAGGGGTTATGCTGATAATGAGCTTCAGGATACCCTCAGAGAAGTAGTGGAGTGCAGGAACATTGAGGGGAGGCCCTACTTTTCTGATGTTGAATGGTCATCACGAATAGTAGGGAGCACAAGTGTACCTAAGAGAATGTCAGTAACTTATTCCAGCAATATTAAGGTTTTACAAGACATCTTCTATAGGAGTTGGAATATCTTGTGTGCTGATGATGCAATTGATGAATTAGTGTGTGATATTCCAAAGTTAATTTTTAAAAACAAACAGAATTTGAAAAGGATATTATATGTTCTCAGGTTACAACAGGGGGTGGCACAGGTTTGTGATGCTGGGGGTGAAGGTGGTACTATACCCTGTAAAGTCTGCAATTTTTGCATGTATATAGACTCTAGTGGAGAGTTCAAACACCCTGCTATGGGTAGAGTTATTAAGTTTAAACTATCTGCGAACTGTAATAGTACAAGCATTGCGTATTTGGCTCATTGTGAGGTCTGCGCATCATTCTGTGTAGGGATGACAACTAGGAGGTTAAGTGACCGCATGCAGGAGCACCTTTATGATATATGGAGGAAGGCAGAGACAAATGCTTTAGCCAGGCATGTAGGAACCCATGGGGATACACATAGGTTTACCTTTACGGTGATTGATAGACAACCTCAGAGGGGGAGATGTGAAATTAAAAGTTGAGACAAAAGAACTTGAATTGACTGTGAGACTCAGGGCCAGTATGGGGAAGGGTCTCAATGACAAAATGAATATTAAGCCCATTCTCCTGGGGAGAGACCTGTTAAAGTGATATTTTAATGTGTAATGTTGTATTATGGTTTATATATGGCTTTGATACTCGTTTTTTTAAATGAGCTGTTTTATATAGAGTATCTGAACATAAAATGATGTGTGACTTAATTTATACCCAGCCATGGCCTGTTGCTTATTTTGTTTTTATGTTATTTGACTGCTTTTTGGAAGTACAGCTTACCATCATCACTTGTTTTTGCTTTTCTTGGTTGTATTTTGTTACAAGGGGTGTTTGGGCAAGGCAGAAGGTAATTTATCAATGGAAGGGACTGAACAGGCTCCCATTTCCAAGGGAGGATGTGATCAAGATGTGGGACACTTAAGGAGATTTGTTGAAATGAAGGAGAACCCTCTGCTAACCCAAGAAATGACTGATAACACGGTGCTTCCTGATATCAACAATAAGTATAATTCAATGGCTGTAAAGAAAGTGTGTTTCAGATTGGAAAACAATTTACGTAAATTTAAACGTTTGCAGTCACAAAGACTTTACTTTGAAGCTTGCCTGCAAGTAAATATTGTCCCTCATGGTTTGTGGGTATTAAATATGCCCACATATGGTACTTTGTGTCAAGATCTGCTCTATAAATTAAAAAAATTCTCTGATACACACCCTCTCAAAAGCATCAAGGACTGCACTGTTAGTGGGAATATACCCACTCAGTTTCTTGAAGACATTCACTTCAGACTGATCATTAACAACACTGCCAAACTGCATTTTCAGCATTCCATTCCATGTGATGGCTTTCAGTTCCAAAATGATCACTGTCATTTTATTAGCTGGTATAAAAGACATACCTTTACTCAGTAGCTTGTCTTCAGTTTCTGTACGCACCCTCTGTGAAATGATCTATACTAAAGTTTGCCCCCTTGTTGCCACATCTTCTTGATGGTCAACAGTTGCTGCTCTTCCTCCTGAGATGCCTTCCATTTCATTCGACCTCTGCTTTGCAAATGATCCCAAAAAGGGGCTTGTCATATGGGGTATGGTATAGTCAAAACGGTAACTAATGTATCCTGAGAGGGTCCTGTAGTGTATGGACGCGTGGTCACATCACTGTATTTACTATGTGCTGCACTAGAAGTCGAAGGTATATCAGTCCCTCTGTCATGACAGACCTCGGATTCCCATCAATGGGACGAGACACAACAGGAGGAGCATGTGTTCCTACTTCCTTCCGTGCAATTGCCGCAGTCCTTATAGCATTTCCAGTTGGGTCATGTAGGAGCGCCGTGCCCATGTCACACGTTAAATCCACCAGTTCCACCTCCCTGAGTACTGCTGTGTCATCTCCTTCACTTGACTGAACCACTTCTCAATGCGACACTGTAATTGGGCGCTGATAGTTCCTGGTGGTAGGAATTTGACCAGTACGCACTCTGGGCCAAGCGAAAACCTGCCCATTCACAAAATCCTCCTTATCCCTCAATATTTTCTTCTTCTTATAACCAAGAAATTGCCGTTTGTACATACTTACAGTCTCAATTAAGTTGTCAAGTTTAATATCGACCACATATCTTGAGAACCTCTCATATAGTTCCTCTTGTTTTTTATAAACATTGTCAGAAAGCCTCTTCGGGCTTAAAATAGTCAATTAACAGCTGCATATATTTGTGGCTTGTATCAATGTTAATGCATTGCCATATGATTGTGATGTTAGTGGTAAATATTTCAACAATTTAAGTAAAGAAGAAAGAATAGTTCTAGAGTGCCTGCGCAATGACACCTCTATTTCCCTGAGACCGGAGGATAAAGATGGATCTCTAGTGGCGATGGACTATTCCTATTATAGGGATTCCATGCTTGCCATGCAGAATGATACAAAGTTTTATCTTAAAGTGGATCTTCAACAGGTACAGAGGTGTAATGGCTCTATTTACAATGCTGTGTATGAATGTTTACAATGTAGTGTTATTAGTATTGATTTGTGTAATTATTTTACTGTTAAGCATCCTATGATACCTATAATTCAGGGCCTCCCCAAGATTCATAAATCCCCCCTGGAACCACCAATGAGACCTATTGTGTCGGCTAGGGGTTGTTCCACAGAAACTGTATCAATATATGTTGAGCGACATCTGAAACCTGTATTGAGAAGGAATCCTACTATTTTATTGGATACAGAACATTTCTTGAGGGATCTGTACTCGTTTATTAGCACACATGTGAGTGTTGGCAGGTTGATTCTTATCGCAAGGGATGTACAATCCTTGTTCACCGTCAACCCCAATCAGGTGGGGGTTGAATACTTTAGGAGTATCTCCTGGAAGATGGGTTACATAATAGCACGATCGATTTCTTGGATGTTAAGGTTATACAAAGGGTTGATGGGCAGTTTTTGACAGAGATTCATAGAAAGGAATGTCATAAAAGTAGATATTTGCATTGAATGAGCATGCATCCCAGCATATTTTAAGAATATTGTGAGGGGACAAGGTTTGAGAACATCAAGGTTGACAGCAAATCAAGTTAAAGTTGAAGGAGAATTGGGTGAACTGAGAATGAGATTTTTGCAGAGGGTTATGCTTCTAATGAGCTTTAGGATACCCTCAATAGAAGTAGTGGAGTGCAGGAACACTGAGGGAGGCCCTACTTCTCTGATATTGAGCAGTCATCACAAATAGTAGGGAGCACAAGTGGACCTGTGAGAATGTAAGTAACTTATTCCATCAATATTAAGGTTTTACAAGATATATTCTATAGGAATTGGAATATCTTGTGTGCTGATGATGCAATTAAAGAATTAGTGGGTGATACTCCTGAGTTCATTTTTAAAAACAAAATGAATTTGAAAAGGATATTATGTGGACCCAGGTTACAACAATGCGTGGCACAGGTTTGTGATGCTGTGGGTGAAGGTGGTACTATACCCTGTAAAGTCTGCAATTTTTGTACGTATATAGACTCTAGTGGAGAGTTCAAACACCCTGATATGGGTAGAGTTTTTAAGTTTAAACTATCTGCGAACTGTAATAGTACAAGCATTGCGTATTTGGCTCATTGTGAGGTCTGCGCATCATTCTATGTAGGGATGACAACTAGGAGGTTAAGAGACCACATGCAGGAGCACCTTTATGATATATGGAGGAAGGCAGAGACAAATGCTTTAGCCAGGCATGTAGGAACCCATGGGAATACACAGGTTTACCTTTATGGTGATTGATAGACAACCTCAGAGGGGGAGATGTGAAATTAAAAGTTGAGACAAAAGAACTTGAATTGACTGTGAGACTCAGGGCCAGTATGGGGAAGGTTCTCAATGACAAAATGAATATTAAGCCCATTCTCTTGGGGAGAGACCTGTTCAAGTGATATTTTAATGTGTAATGTTGTATTATGGTTTATATATGTCTTTGATACTCGTTTTTTTAAATGAGCTGTTTTATATAGAGTATCTGAACATAAAATGATGTGTGACTTAGTTTATACACAGCCATGGCCTGTTGCTTATTTTGTTTTTATGTTATTCGACTGCTTTTTGGAAATTCAGCTTACCATCATCACTTGTTTTTTGCTTTTCTTGGTTGTATTTTGTTACAAGGGGTGTTTGGGCAAAGCAGAAGGTAATTTATCAATGGAAGGGACTGAACAGGCTCCCATTTCCAAGGGAGGATGTGATCAAGATGTGGGACACTTAAGGAGATTTGTTGAAATGAAGGAGAACCCTCTGCTAACCCAAGAAATGACTGATAACACGATGCTTCCTGATATCAACAATGAGTATAATTCAATGGCTGTAAAGAAAGTGTGTTTCAGATTGGAAAACAATTTACGTAAATTTAAACGTTTGCAGTCACAAAGACTTTACTTTGAAGCTTGCCTGCAAGTAAATATTGTCCCTCGTGGGTTGTGGGTATTAAATATGCCCACATATGGTACTTTGTGTCAAGATCTGCTCTATAAATTAAAAAAATTCTCTGATACACACCCTCTCAAAAGCATCAAGGACTGCACTGTTAGTGGGAATATACCCACTCAGTTTCTTGAAGACATTCACTTCAGACTGATCATTAACAACACTGCCAAACTGCATTTTCAGCATTCCATTCCATGTGAAGGCTTTCAGTTCCAAAATGATCACTGTCATTTTATTAGCTGGTATAAAAGACATACCTTTACTCAGTAGCTTGTCTTCAGTTTCTGTACGCACCCTCTGTGAAATGATCTATACTAAAGTTTGCCCCCTTGTTGCCACATCTTCTTGATGGTCAACAGTTGCTGCTCTTCCTCCTGAGATGCCTTCCATTTCATGCGACCTCTGCTTTGCAAATGATCCCGAAAAGGGGCTTGTCATATGGGGTATGGTATAGTCAAAACGGTAACTAATGTATCCTGAGAGGGTCCTGTAGTGTATGGACACGTGGTCACATCACTGTATTTACTATGTGCTGCACTAGAAGTCGAAGGTATATCAGTCCCTCTGTCATGACAGACCTCGGGATTCCCATCAATGGGATGAGACACAACAGGAGGAGCATGTGTTCCTACTTCCTTCCGTGCAATTGCCGCAGTCCTTATAGCATTTCCAGTTGGGTCATGTAGGAGCGCCGTGCCCATGTCACACGTTAAATCCACCAGTTCCACCTCCCTGAGTACTGCTGTGTCATCTCCTTCACTTGACTGAACCACTTCTCAATGCGACACTGTAATTGGGCGCTGATAGTTCCTGGTGGTAGGAATTTGACCAGTACGCACTCTGGGCCAAGCGAAAACCTGCCCATTCACAAAATCCTCCTTATCCCTCAATAATTTCTTCTTCTTATAACCAAGAAATTGCCGTTTGTACATACTTACAGTCTCAATTAAGTTGTCAAGTTTAATATCAACCACATATCTTGAGAACCTCTCATATAGTTCCTCTTGTATTTTATAAACATTGTCAGAAAGCCTCTTCGGGCTTAAAATAGTCAATTAACAGCTGCATATATTTGTGGCTTGTATCAATGTTAATGCATTGCCATATGATTGTGATGTTAGTGGTAAATATTTCAACAATTTAAGTAAAGAAGAAAGAATAGCTCTAGAGTGCCTGCGCAATGACACCTCTATTTCCCTGAGACCGGAGGATAAAGATGGATCTCTGGTGGTGATGCACTATTCCTATTATAGGGATTCCATGCTTGCCATGCAGAATGATACAAAGTTTTATCTTAAAGTGGATCTTCAACAGGTACAGAGGTGTAATGGCTCTATTTACAATGCTGTGTATGAATGTTTACAATGTAGTGTTATTAGTATTGATTTGTGTAATTATTTTACTGTTAAGCATCCTATGATACCTATAATTCAGGGCCTCCCCAAGATTCATAAAACCCCCCTGGAACCACCAATGAGACCTATTGTGTCGGCTAGGGGTTGTTCCACAGAAACTGTATCAATATATGTTGAGCGACATCTGAAACCTGTATTGAGAAGGAATCCTACTATTTTATTGGATACAGAACATTTCTTGAGGGATCTGTACTCGTTTATTAGCACACATGTGAGTGTTGGCAGGTTGATTCTTATCGCAAGGGATGTACAATCCTTGTTCACCGTCAACCCCAATCAGGTGGGGGTTGAATACTTTAGGGAGTATCTCCTGGAAGATGGGTTACATAATAGCATGATCGATTTCTTGGATGTTAAGGTTATACAAAGGGTTGATGGGCAGTTTTTGACAGAGATTCATAGAAAGAAATGTCATAAAAGTAGATATTTGCATAGAATGAGCATGCATCCCCAGCATATTTTTAAGAATATTGTGAGGGACAAGGTTTGAGAACATCAAGGTTGACAGCAAATCAAGTTAAAGTTGAAGGAGAATTGGGTGAACTGAGAATGAGATTTTTGCAGAGGGGTTATGCTTCTAATGAGCTTTAGGATACCCTCAATAGAAGTAGTGGAGTGCAGGAACACTGAGGGGAGGCCCTACTTCTCTGATATTGAGCAGTCATCACAAATAGTAGGGAGCACAAGTGGACCTGTGAGAATGTAAGTAACTTATTCCATCAATATTAAGGTTTTACAAGATATATTCTATAGGAATTGGAATATCTTGTGTGCTGATGATGCAATTAAAGAATTAGTGGGTGATACTCCTGAGTTCATTTTTAAAAGCAAAATGAATTTGAAAAGGATATTATGTGGACCCAGGTTACAACAATGCGTGGCACAGGTTTGTGATGCTGTGGGTGAAGGAGGTACTATACCCTGTAAAGTCTGCAATTTTTGTACATATATAGACTCTAGTGGAGAGTTCAAACACCCTGATATGGGTAGAGTTTTTAAGTTTAAACTATCTGCGAACTGTAATAGTACAAGCATTGCGTATTTGGCTCATTGTGAGGTCTGCGCATCATTCTATGTAGGGATGACAACTAGGAGGTTAAGAGACCGCATGCAGGAGCACCTTTATGATATATGGAGGAAGGCAGAGACAAATGCTTTAGCCAGGCATGTAGGAACCCATGGGAATACACAGGTTTACCTTTATGGTGATTGATAGACAACCTCAGAGGGGGAGATGTGAAATTAAAAGTTGAGACAAAAGAACTTGAATTGACTGTGAGACTCAGGGCCAGTATGGGGAAGGTTCTCAATGACAAAATGAATATTAAGCCCATTCTCTTGGGGAGAGACCTGTTAAAGTGATATTTTAATGTGTAATGTTGTATTATGGTTTATATATGTCTTTGATACTCGTTTTTTTAAATGAGCTGTTTTATATAGAGTATCTGAACATAAAATGATGTGTGGCTTAGTTTATACACAGCCATGGCCTGTTGCTTATTTTGTTTTTATGTTATTCGACTGCTTTTTGGAAATTCAGCTTACCATCATCACTTGTTTTTTGCTTTTCTTGGTTGTATTTTGTTACAAGGGGTGTTTGGGCAAGGCAGAAGGTAATTTATCAATGGAAGGGACTGAACAGGCTCCCATTTCCAAGGGAGGATGTGATCAAGATGTGGGACACTTAAGGAGATTTGTTGAAATGAAGGAGAACCCTCTGCTAACCCAAGAAATGACTGATAACACGATGCTTCCTGATATCAACAATGAGTATAATTCAATGGCTGTAAAGAAAGTGTGTTTCAGATTGGAAAACAATTTACGTAAATTTAAACGTTTGCAGTCACAAAGACTTTACTTTGAAGCTTGCCTGCAAGTAAATATTGTCCCTCGTGGTTTGTGGGTATTAAATATGCCCACATATGGTACTTTGTGTCAAGATCTGCTCTATAAATTAAAAAAATTCTCTGATACACACCCTCTCAAAAGCATCAAGGACTGCACTGTTAGTGGGAATATACCCACTCAGTTTCTTGAAGACATTCACTTCAGACTGATCATTAACAACACTGCCAAACTGCATTTTCAGCATTCCATTCCATGTGAAGGCTTTCAGTTCCAAAATGATCACTGTCATTTTATTAGCTGGTATAAAAGACATACCTTTACTCAGTAGCTTGTCTTCAGTTTCTGTACGCACCCTCTGTGAAATGATCTATACTAAAGTTTGCCCCCTTGTTGCCACATCTTCTTGATGGTCAACAGTTGCTGCTCTTCCTCCTGAGATGCCTTCCATTTCATGCGACCTCTGCTTTGCAAATGATCCCGAAAAGGGGCTTGTCATATGGGGTATGGTATAGTCAAAACAGTAACTAATGTATCCTGAGAGGGTCCTGTAGTGTATGGACGCGTGGTCACATCACTGTATTTACTATGTGCTGCACTAGAAGTCGAAGGTATATCAGTCCCTCTGTCATGACAGACCTCGGGATTCCCATCAATGGGACGAGACACAACAGGAGGAGCATGTGTTCCTACTTCCTTCCGTGCAATTGCCGCAGTCCTTATAGCATTTCCAGTTGGGTCATGTAGGAGCGCCGTGCCCATGTCACATGTTAAATCCACCAGTTCCACCTCCCTGAGTACTGCTGTGTCATCTCCTTCACTTGACTGAACCACTTCTCAATGCGACACTGTAATTGGGCGCTGATAGTTCCTGGTGGTAGGAATTTGACCAGTACGCACTCTGGGCCAAGCGAAAACCTGCCCATTCACAAAATCCTCCTTATCCCTCAATATTTTCTTCTTCTTATAACCAAGAAATTGCCGTTTGTACATACTTACAGTCTCAATTAAGTTGTCAAGTTTAATATCGACCACATATCTTGAGAACCTCTCATATAGTTCCTCTTGTATTTTATAAACATTGTCAGAAAGCCTCTTCGGGCTTAAAATAGTCAGTTAACAGCTGCATATATTTGTGGCTTGTATCAATGTTAATGCATTGCCATATGATTGTGATGTTAGTGGTAAATATTTCAACAATTTAAGTAAAGAAGAAAGAATAGCTCTAGAGTGCCTGCGCAATGACACCTCTATTTCCCTGAGACCGGAGGATAAAGATGGATCTCTGGTGGCGATGGACTATTCCTATTATAGGGATTCCATGCTTGCCATGCAGAATGATACAAAGTTTTATCTTAAAGTGGATCTTCAACAGGTACAGAGGTGTAATGGCTCTATTTACAATGCTGTGTATGAATGTTTACAATGTAGTGTTATTAGTATTGATTTGTGTAATTATTTTACTGTTAAGCATCCTATGATACCTATAATTCAGGGCCTCCCCAAGATTCATAAAACCCCCCTGGAACCACCAATGAGACCTATTGTGTCGGCTAGGGGTTGTTCCACAGAAACTGTATCAATATATGTTGAGCGACATCTGAAACCTGTATTGAGAAGGAATCCTACTATTTTATTGGATACAGAACATTTCTTGAGGGATCTGTACTCGTTTATTAGCACACATGTGAGTGTTGGCAGGTTGATTCTTATCGCAAGGGATGTACAATCCTTGTTCACCGTCAACCCCAATCAGGTGGGGGTTGAATACTTTAGGGAGTATCTCCTGGAAGATGGGTTACATAATAGCACGATCGATTTCTTGGATGTTAAGGTTATACAAAGGGTTGATGGGCAGTTTTTGACAGAGATTCATAGAAAGGAATGTCATAAAAGTAGATATTTGCATAGAATGAGCATGCATCCCCAGCATATTTTTAAGAATATTGTGAGGGGACAAGGTTTGAGAACATCAAGGTTGACAGCAAATCAAGTTAAAGTTGAAGGAGAATTGGGTGAACTGAGAATGAGATTTTTGCAGAGGGGTTATGCTTCTAATGAGCTTTAGGATACCCTCAATAGAAGTAGTGGAGTGCAGGAACACTGAGGGGAGGCCCTACTTCTCTGATATTGAGCAGTCATCACAAATAGTAGGGAGCACAAGTGGACCTGTGAGAATGTAAGTAACTTATTCCATCAATATTAAGGTTTTACAAGATATATTCTATAGGAATTGGAATATCTTGTGTGCTGATGATGCAATTAAAGAATTAGTGGGTGATACTCCTGAGTTCATTTTTAAAAACAAAATGAATTTGAAAAGGATATTATGTGGACCCAGGTTACAACAATGCGTGGCACAGGTTTGTGATGCTGTGGGTGAAGGTGGTACTATACCCTGTAAAGTCTGCAATTTTTGTACGTATATAGACTCTAGTGGAGAGTTCAAACACCCTTATATGGGTAGAGTTTTTAAGTTTAAACTATCTGCGAACTGTAATAGTACAAGCATTGCGTATTTGGCTCATTGTGAGGTCTGCGCATCATTCTATGTAGGGATGACAACTAGGAGGTTAAGAGACCGCATGCAGGAGCACCTTTATGATATATGGAGGAAGGCAGAGACAAATGCTTTAGCCAGGCATGTAGGAACCCATGGGAATACACAGGTTTACCTTTATGGTGATTGATGGACAACCTCAGAGGAGGAGATGTGAAATTAAAAGTTGAGACAAAAGAACTTGAATTGACTGTGAGACTCAGGGCCAGTATGGGGAAGGTTCTCAATGACAAAATGAATATTAAGCCCATTCTCTTGGGGAGAGACCTGTTCAAGTGATATTTTAATGTGTAATGTTGTATTATGGTTTATATATGTCTTTGATACTCGTTTTTTTAAATGAGCTGTTTTATATAGAGTATCTGAACATAAAATGATGTGTGACTTAGTTTATACACAGCCATGGCCTGTTGCTTATTTTGTTTTTATGTTATTCGACTGCTTTTTGGAAATTCAGCTTACCATCATCACTTGTTTTTTGCTTTTCTTGGTTGTATTTTGTTACAAGGGGTGTTTGGGCAAGGCAGAAGGTAATTTATCAATGGAAGGGACTGAACAGGCTCCCATTTCCAAGGGAGGATGTGATCAAGATGTGGGACACTTAAGGAGATTTGTTGAAATGAAGGAGAACCCTCTGCTAACCCAAGAAATGACTGATAACACGATGCTTCCTGATATCAACAATGAGTATAATTCAATGGCTGTAAAGAAAGTGTGTTTCAGATTGGAAAACAATTTCCGTAAATTTAAACGTTTGCAGTCACAAATACTTTACTTTGAAGCTTGCCTGCAAGTAAATATTGTCCCTCGTGGTTTGTGGGTATTGAATATGCCCACATATGGTACTTTGTGTCAAGATCTGCTCTATAAATTAAAAAAATTCTCTGATACACACCCTCTCAAAAGCATCAAGGACTGCACTGTTAGTGGGAATATACCCACTCAGTTTCTTGAAGACATTCACTTCAGACTGATCATTAACAACACTGCCAAACTGCATTTTCAGCATTCCATTCCATGTGAAGGCTTTCAGTTCCAAAATGATCACTGTCATTTTATTAGCTGGTATAAAAGACATACCTTTACTCAGTAGCTTGTCTTCAGTTTCTGTACGCACCCTCTGTGAAATGATCTATACTAAAGTTTGCCCCCTTGTTGCCACATCTTCTTGATGGTCAACAGTTGCTGCTCTTCCTCCTGAGATGCCTTCCATTTCATGCGACCTCTGCTTTGCAAATGATCCCGAAAAGGGGCTTGTCATATGGGGTATGGTATAGTCAAAACGGTAACTAATGTATCCTGAGAGGGTCCTGTAGTGTATGGACGCGTGGTCACATCACTGTATTTACTATGTGCTGCACTAGAAGTCGAAGGTATATCAGTCCCTCTGTCATGACAGACCTCGGGATTCCCATCAATGGGACGAGACACAACAGGAGGAGCATGTGTTCCTACTTCCTTCCGTGCAATTGCCGCAGTCCTTATAGCATTTCCAGTTGGGTCATGTAGGAGCGCCGTGCCCATGTCACACGTTAAATCCACCAGTTCCACCTCCCTGAGTACTGCTGTGTCATCTCCTTCACTTGACTGAACCACTTCTCAATGCGACACTGTAATTGGGCGCTGATAGTTCCTGGTGGTAGGAATTTGACCAGTACGCACTCTGGGCCAAGCGAAAACCTGCCCATTCACAAAATCCTCCTTATCCCTCAATATTTTCTTCTTCTTATAACCAAGAAATTGCCGTTTGTACATACTTACAGTCTCAATTAAGTTGTCAAGTTTAATATCGACCACATATCTTGAGAACCTCTCATATAGTTCCTCTTGTATTTTATAAACATTGTCAGAAAGCCTCTTCGGGCTTAAAATAGTCAATTAACAGCTGCATATATTTGTGGCTTGTATCAATGTTAATGCATTGCCATATGATTGTGATGTTAGTGGTAAATATTTCAACAATTTAAGTAAAGAAGAAAGAATAGCTCTAGAGTGCCTGCACAATGACACCTCTATTTCCCTGAGACCGGAGGATAAAGATGGATCTCTGGTGGTGATGGACTATTCCTATTATAGGGATTCCATGCTTGCCATGCAGAATGATACAAAGTTTTATCTTAAAGTGGATCTTCAACAGGTACAGAGGTGTAATGGCTCTATTTACAATGCTGTGTATGAATGTTTACAATGTAGTGTTATTAGTATTGATTTGTGTAATTATTTTACTGTTAAGCATCCTATGATACCTATAATTCAGGGCCTCCCCAAGATTCATAAAACCCCCCTGGAACCACCAATGAGACCTATTGTGTCGGCTAGGGGTTGTTCCACAGAAACTGTATCAATATATGTTGAGCGACATCTGAAACCTGTATTGAGAAGGAATCCTACTATTTTATTGGATACAGAACATTTCTTGAGGGATCTGTACTCGTTTATTAGCACACATGTGAGTGTTGGCAGGTTGATTCTTATCGCAAGGGATGTACAATCCTTGTTCACCGTCAACCCCAATCAGGTGGGGGTTGAATACTTTAGGGAGTATCTCCTGGAAGATGGGTTACATAATAGCATGATCGATTTCTTGGATGTTAAGGTTATACAAAGGGTTGATGGGCAGTTTTTGACAGAGATTCATAGAAAGAAATGTCATAAAAGTAGATATTTGCATAGAATGAGCATGCATCCCCAGCATATTTTTAAGAATATTGTGAGGGGACAAGGTTTGAGAACATCAAGGTTGACAGCAAATCAAGTTAAAGTTGAAGGAGAATTGGGTGAACTGAGAATGAGATTTTTGCAGAGGGGTTATGCTTCTAATGAACTTTAGGATACCCTCAATAGAAGTAGTGGAGTGCAGGAACACTGACGGGAGGCCCTACTTCTCTGATATTGAGCGGTCATCACAAATAGTAGGGAGCACAAGTGGACCTGTGAGAATGTAAGTAACTTATTCCATCAATATTAAGGTTTTACAAGATATATTCTATAGGAATTGGAATATCTTGTGTGCTGATGATGCAATTAAAGAATTAGTGGGTGATACTCCTGAGTTCATTTTTAAAAACAAAATGAATTTGAAAAGGATATTATGTGGACCCAGGTTACAACAATGAGTGGCACAGGGTTTGTGATGCTGTGGGTGAAGGTGGTACTATACCCTGTAAAGTCTGCAATTTTTGTACGTATATAGACTCTAGTGGAGAGTTCAAACACCCTGATATGGTTAGAGTTTTTAAGTTTAAACTATCTGCGAACTGCAATAGTACAAACATTGTGTATTTGGCTCATTGTGTGGTTTGCGCATCATTCTATTTAGGGATGACAACTAGGAGGTTAAGGAACCGCATGCGGGAGCACCTTTATGATATATGGAGGAAGGCAGAGACAAATGCTTTAGCCAGGCATGTAGGAACCCATGGGGATACACATAGGTTTACCTTTATGGTGATTGATAGACAACCTCAGAGGGGGAGATGTGAAATTAGAAGTTGAGACAAAAGAACTTGAATGGATTGTGAGACTCAGGGCCAGTATGGTGAATGGTCTCAATGACAAAATGAATATTAAGCCCATTCTCTTGGGGAGAGACCTGTTAAAGTGATATTTGAATGTGTAATGTTGTATTATGGTTTATATATGGCTTTGATACTCAGTTTTTTAAATGAGCTGTTTTATATAGAGTATTTGAACATAAAATGATGTGTGACTTTAAATGAAGGTGGGGTTTTATTCAATGAGCATGGGATGGTATCTAAAGGAATTTTTTGCTTCATTTCATTGTCTGATGAAGTGGCATGGTCCACGAAAGCGCTCACCTTTTGTTGTCTATTGTGTATTAAACTGTTTTAATTTATGCACAGCCGTGGCCTGTTGCTTCCTTTGTTTTTATGTTATCAGTAACTAGACTGTTTGCTGCTGGCCATCTGTTGTGCTGTGGTACGACTGTCACCTCATAACATTTATGATCAGTTAGTGAAGAGTCACATCAGTGTGCTTAGCTTATTTTATTCACCGGACTGGCCCAATTATACATGCAGTCGGTGAACACCATTCTTTCGTACTGATCTTCCTCTGTAACCCAGTCAAAATAAATTAAAAAATATCGCTGCCTCTGAAAAATATTGGAATTATAAAATTTCTGCTTCAAGGTTATGCTCCGATTTCAGCATAGGTCCATTATTGTAAGTCACTTTATCAGAGTTGCATCCATACAAGGCCAGAAGAATAAAAATGTTGGTTACCTTTATAATCAATCCAAAACAAAAGACAAGCACATTCAAACTAAACACTGTTGTTCACCAAAATGTCCAACACAGCATGGAAGGGATACTAGCCACTACCATGACAATCCAAGGCAAGTTAACATCAAAAGGAAAACAAATCTAAATGTGTTAAAAATAAAAATAAAGTGCTTTTGTCCAACCGATAGGATGTGGACTTCTTCAGAATTCTTGATAATAGATGGCATCCCTTCCATGCTGTGTCACATGTTTTAGTGTTTACCCTTATAAACAACATTTACCCACACTCAGACTTCACTTCATCCTGGAATACTCACACTTCTCTTTAAACACCACAGGTAAGTCTAACAAATCATTGTTTTCTCACATGAAGGTCTCTGGTAACTAATTTCTTGGCTTTGATCGTAGAAGGTTGAAATGTCAGGTTATAAAATCAGGATCTTGAACAAGTTGTTAAGTACTGTGGATCAGAAATGACAAACTAGACATAAACATATGTGCAACATAGAGGCTATTTTTAAGGTAATTTGCCAGTAAAATCTCATGCCTATGTTCTACTGAGAATCACAGCCACTCCTTTTGAAATTCTAAGATATTAAATCATACCATGAGGGCAGCGCAGATTTCCAGCTGTTCAACCCAGATGTAACCAGTGTTTTTTTTAAATATTAATTCACTAAAACAAGTATGTTAAAGTGCCTTACAACTATCTAGTTTGTACAATACTTTATTATATCTAATAAGAAACATCTTCTATTTCTATTACTCTGTGATGGTTGTTGAATGATGGTACTGCTATTTCTAAAGCTGTTCTCTATGTCCATACCAGGCACTTCAGATTCTGTGTAGCATTACAGGAGAGCAAGATAACATTAGTTTATATTATGAAATGTTTAACCTTTCCATTCAGGTAATTTTAAGAAAAACTAGTTTTATACCCTCTTGAGTGTTATCGCATGAATATGATTAGAACCTAGACTATTATTGAATTGTTTCTATCTCATCATGCAGCTGAAAAATCTTCAGGACTGAAATGGGGCATGGAACAATTGTATAATTACATGTTCAGAATCTGGAACTGTAGCCTTCATAGTCTGTACCAGTTAAAAGGGGACTTATGCACCACGCACACCTCCATTTCATACATAGAGGAATTTCAAAATCTCAAAAAGTGCCACAGTACTTGTTTAGTTTATCATGCTATAGCTACTATGCAGGCCAGACCATTTAAAGTACATGACAGCAGCCTTACCTTTGGTCACCATGCCTCCACAGCGATAAGAAGGACATTCTATAATGCTCATTTCATAAGTAAGGGCATTATCTCCAGAAAAAAAAAAGAAGTTATAACCTCTCTGTACTCTTCCCTCATCAGGCCAATAATTGAGTACAATGTCCCTTTTGGTAGGTACCTTTGCAAGCACCTTCAGCAATTGGATAGACAATGAAGGTTCCTCACAAGGAAGATTCAAGGTCTTCAGAACCTGTCCTATGAGAACCATCTGAAATCACTGCCACTTTATTCTGTTTCATACAGACTGCTCAGAGGTGATCTCTGCCTTGCATATAAGACAATCTTTGACCCTGCTTTATTGGAAATGCTGCATATTCGTAAGTCAAATGGTACATGGGTTACTCGCTGTAATGGCCTTAACCTGGTATGTGATATTAATAGAACCTGCTGCAGGGACAGATTTGTCTCCCAAAGGTTACCACACCTTTGGAACAGACTCATGTCAAGCAGAACACCTCATTGGCCTTCTTCAAAACCAGTCTGGATAATTAGATGGGTAACCGTAAGTTCATCTCAGGGGTTCCACCTGTGTCCCTCTTGGACAGGGGTGATAGGTGTTGATTGTGGAAATGAAGGTTTAACATGGTCAGCCTTGCAAGGGCCCTAGAGTCATCAGCTTAGTAACTTCCTATGATCCTATGACTATTTCACATGATGAAGTGATTTTAATACAGCTTCTTAGGGGTCATAAAGGAATATTTTCCTGCAGAGATTTATTTTTCTCTAGTTTATTATTACATGATCAAAATTGTCAAATCTTTCTGTTCACTTACTAATAACTTGACTCTGCAAGTGAAAAGGAGTACATCATCTTTCTAAAAACTCAAATTGTGTATGGTAATATACCAAATAGGTTTAGCATTACAACATGATAACAGACTATGTGCTATTATCCTGGACTTGCTTCTGTCACTTTGCATTTGCACGTGTTATGAACTGGAACAAGTCAATGAACATGGACAGTGCTCATCGGTCCTCTGTGCAAAAATACCCATAAGTCTTAATTGGACTTAGCCAGATAGAACAATAGCACAACAAAACTGTATTAACATTCTCTAAGTTTCCAGTGAAACAGATACTGAGCTCTACCCCCTGCATCGCAGTACCACCACCCTAATTTATCTAATTAACAAGTCTGTTTTCTTTGCAAGGAGTAATAACATGTCCTGCATGTAAGGATTTTGGAGAACAGATGGCTTGCCCCCATGTATTAATGAGGTAGACAGTTGTATTCTCTTGTTTGCTTTCTTTTGCTTCACAGTTGCTCATGCAGTATACGAATAATCAATATTCAGTGATTTTAGTCTGAGTACATTAACAGTAAGATTAGTTGAAATGCAGAATTGAATTTACATTTGCATGTTCTGATTTTTAATAACGACAATAATAATAATTATTAGTAGTAGTAGTACTAGTATTCAGGGTAAGTGTATTCTCAAGGCTTTGCTGAACCATCATCTTAATGTCTGAAAAGCAAGTAGATGTGTTTGTGATTCATGTTGAAGTTTGTTGTTTGGAAATTACAGAAACTATGCCACACAATTCAAATAACCTTGATATGCTTACACTGACAGCAACCATTTCTGAGAGGAAGAAAACATATGCTGTAAAACACGAACAACCCTCATCTAATAGTTTTAGGTCAGGTTTCCCATTCATCCTTCTTCCTTTGTACACTGTACAACTCACAGTAAGTCTTCCAGTCAGCTCAAAGCTCCTTTGTCACACTCACTTCTGAGCATTAAAGCTACCGGGTGTTAGCTACTTCTGGCCCAACCCATTTAGAAAGTTTATAGGCAGAAAGAGTGCATAATTTCTATAATTATTACTATATTCGATTTCCAGAATTTCACAATGAGTGATTCTTTCCCTCACATTTTGATGTTCACTAGAACTTCATGAAAACCTTTTGTTTGGCCACTATTTTATACATAATTTATATTTTAACTTTTATAGGTTCATATATACTAGGCTAATGGCCCTAGGGCCTTTACAAGCATAGCCATGTAAAATCCCAGCTACCATTATTGTCCATAGTTAGGTGGTCGTTGTTTGCAGAGTGATTCCATGATCAGCACCAATTGCCCCTGTCTATGGGGGGCATAGTGCTATGTTGGTGTGAATGACCTGATCCGTACCTCCCTAGACTACATGAAAAGAGACATGGAGGAGCTCTCTGATCATGTAGCCCAGGCTGGTATGACCCTGACCCTGAGTAGCATCCTGCCCTCACCAAGAATGATACCATGGTATAAAGAAAAAAATATCAATTTCAACAATTGGCTAAGCTTCTGGTGTCATTCAAAGGGGATCCAGTGTCTGTCAGCCTGGGATGACATGCTCGACAAGCCATGCTGCTTTGCTAGAGATGGCTTGCACCTGTCACCCTTAGGCTTTCGAATACTGGCCAAGGCTCTTACCACTCCATAATGCCTTTTTTAGGCAAGGCTCAAAAGACAAACCCACCACCGTAAATAGCACAAGTAACAAAAAACTGAGGGTAATGCTGCTCACTGCCAGAAGTCTAAACCTCAAAATGCACACACTCGAGGCACTCCACAGTATGGAGAAAATCGATATATGTGCAGTAACAGAAACCTGGTTTAAGGCTCCAGAGAGCACCCCAGCACTGCCAGGCTACAACTCATACCATACATTTCGGCCATAAAACCCAGACCAAAATACAAAAGATGTGAAGTATCCATATTCATCAAGGATACCCACACCTCCAGGTTAGTGGCACAGCATGATACTTCAGAGATCATCCACGTGCAACTAACAACGGGCAAAACTGCTGTTCAACTTATAGCTTGCTACAGATCACCCACCATGTCCCAAGACTCCCACTCTGCATTCCTGGAAACACTGGGAAACATAAAGGTCCTGCCAAACACCCTGATATTGGGTGATTTAAATTATCCAAACATCAACTGGGAGAACTACTCAAGTACGAACTCCCTAGCCCAATATTTCCTAGAATTTATAAACTCAAACGCCCTGGATCAACTGGTTAACACCTGCACAAGAGTTAACAACATACTGGGCCTGATCATCACCAGCATGGGTGACCGGTGTTCCACACCGGAGGTCAACACTTCGCTGGTTAGATCTGACCATAAACTAATCACTCTGGATATCCACATTCCGCCACCACCCCCGGTCAAAGAAACCACTGTGAAAAACTTTTCGAAAGCAAATTTCACGTTACTTAAGACTGAGGTGGGAAGTTTCAAAGCCCCCATGCTAAAGGATAACACTATCCAAGCTGCAAAATCCTTTACTAATGCACTCTATGGGCACCTACAAGAATGCATGGATCGTGCTATCCCAAACAAAACCAAGACTTACTCCTCCAAGAAAAGGAAACCAGTCTGGTGGACACCTGCCATAAACAAGCTATACAACAGAAGGAGGAAATTAGTACAGAAAGGAGTAAAATCCGAAGAAGGGAAGACATCCCTGATCAGTATCGGCAAGAAACTACATTCCCTCATAAAATCATCCAAGGCTAGCTTCGAAAGAAAAATTGCCATGGAGTCCAAAGATAACCACAAGGCATTCTTTAGCTATGTCACGAATCTAAGTGGCAATTCCCAGATCTGCTTGGAGTTAGTGCAGAATGGCACAAAATACACTGAACCGACAGATATAGCAAACATACTGGCAGACAGGTTCAGTGCAAACTTCACCCCCCTCTCATCCCCAAAAGGGCGCATAACTATACCAGAAGAATTTAGTGCCCCTGAAATCACAGACACTCAGGTTAAAACAGCCCTCTCCAAAGCCAAAAACACAGCATCAATGAGAGTCCCAGGCTGTGTCCTACACGAGCTCAAAGATGAACTAACCCCTCACCTAAACACACTGTTTAAACTCAGCCTCTCCACAGGCTCTGTGCCCACAGAGTGGCACACAGCAATGGTTATTCTGCTCCACAAAGGTGGAGCCACAACGGACCCCGGGAACTAGCACCCTATAAGCCTGACTAGCTTGGTTGCAAAGCTGTGGAGCGCATCATCATGGATCTCATTAGCAGAGACATTGGAAACCTCCAAACACTGGACCCAACTCAGTTTGGCTTTGTTATGGGCAGATCATGCCTCCTAAACCTGGTGGACTTCTTTGAGACAGTTACCAAGGCTATAGACGAGGGAAAGGTGGTCCACACAGCCTACCTAGACCTCACAAAGGCCTTCGACACTATTCCCCACTCAGGTATTATAGACAAGCTCACCAGCCTGAACATAAACCCCTACATCACGAGATGGGTTGCCAACTGGCTCACGGACAGAACCCACATGGTAAGAGTTGCAGGAGCTAGGTCTGACTCTAAACCTGCTACAAGTGGCATTCCCCAGGGCTCAGTCCTAGGACCCCTCCTGTTTGGCATATACTTCTCAGAGGTACAGACAAGCACAGGAGGACTATGGCTTACCAAGTTCACAGACAACTGCAAACTAGGGGCTATAATTGACTCTCTGGCTGACACAGACATCCTCCAAAACGGTCTCACTGAGACAGATACCTGGTGTCAAAACCATGGTCTCAATCTAAATGCCAAAAAGTGCATAGTCATCCCCTTTGGAAAAAAAACAAAGTACCCACAAACTACCACATAGGTGGTAGCCCCCTAAATACGGAAGATATAATAAGGGATCTGGGGATCCAAGTAGATAGTAACCTGTAGTTTGATAATCACATTGCCAAAGTGGTTAGAAAATCCTTCTATGTAGCCCACCTAATCACAAAAGGGCTTGCATCCAGATCGAAAGAGGCCATTGGACCCCTCTACGCATCACTCATCAGACCCATCATAGAGTACAATGCCCCATTTGGGATGTACCTTACAAGATACCTGCAACAACTGGAAAGACCACAGAAGTTCCTCACCAAGAGGATCACTGGTCTCAAGCAGATGCCCTATGCAGCTGGACTGAAGAAACTCCAGCTGTACTCGGTTGCATACCGCCTACACATAGGTGATATCTGCCTGACATACAAGGCCATGTCCAACCCAGAATTGATGGACATGCTCCACCTAAAGAAAACCATATCTCCTCAAGCCACATGCTCCAGGGATCTAAACCTCACTACAACAATAAATAGGATGTGCTGGAGGGATGGATTCCTGTCCCAGAGACTTCCCATGCTCTGGAACAAGATTCCAATCTACATTAGGCAGAGCTCCTTGCTAACCCTCTTCAAGAGAAACCTTGACGAGTGGATGGGAAACAGAAAGTTTACCCCAGGGATCACTTCAATGGCTCTGCTGGACAGAGGCACAGGGAACTAATCTAAGGCGGTGGCGAAAGCCAACACATTCCGGCTATGCTTATAAATGCCTTCGGGCAGATAGCTTAGTTCCTACCTATGAACCTATGAACCTATATGGCAGAGGTAAACCCTGTTGCACAGTGTGCAGCTTTGGGCAATTGCAGAACTTAAATACAAGCTAAGTTAAACAGTTTTAACACAAACTAACTGATAGGAAAGTCCAGAGCTGAACCTTTTTCCAGCAATCCCCAACTTAGATTGGTCATGGGCTACACACTTCTGTCTAAAGGGTGCAGGATGGCCTTCTTAATATACGATGGCTGGTTTTAGTGCTTGAGTAATACCAAACAGCCTAGATTCAGCAAATCTGAATCTAGCCTATGCTTGGAAATATAGAAGTTCTAGAAATTTAAAGTGCAAAAAAAAAAAAAAACAGCCAAAGCAGTAAAAAAAAAAAAATGAAGCAGCAATTAACCAAAATATAGTTCAAAAAAGTGCAACACAAGCTTAAAATGTACTTATTTTTTTTGCTGTACACAGTGTATGGCTTGGATTTGAGTTAGCATAATGGTTAAGGTGTTTACCTTACAAACATATGGTGCAGGGTTTGATTCTCACATTGGGTAATTGGCTAGGCTGAAAATGGCCCACAAAGGCAGTTAGCCTAGTACTAATCTATGAACCTATGAACCTATTTAGTTCAGATTCACTCCAGATCTCTGGCTAAGGTTGCCAAACTTGGAGCAGCTCTGCCAAATTTAGCTTAGTTCATATATCCTGACATTACAATGGACCTCTTTTAGCATCTCTGTTAGTATTTTTAAATATTTATATACATTAACATCCAGACACACACATAAGGCCTACAAAATCTGCTTTGATACAGGACAACATCTGTATGGGCACTTGAGTGTGTGTGTGTGTGTGTGTGTGTGTGTGTGTGTGTGTGTGTGTGTGTGTGTGTGTGTGTGTGTGTGTGTGTTTGTATAGTACAGAAGAATAACCGTGGCAATGCTAGCCACCTAGCAGTGTAAACACTGACTCCACATGATGGTCACTGTTGATGTGACATTCCAAAGATGGCTGGCTGGATGAATGGATTATGATACAGGTTAAAAGCAGACCAAACTAGAACAGATTGACTTTAAGGTGCTCATCCGATCCTTGGATCCATGATATCACAAGGGACCTAAGGTCCCTTAAACTAAACTGACATTACTAAGACCTATGAGTGGCCTATGTGGGAGTAAATGCCGTGAGGTGTTCCACACAGAGCCTTGTACAGAGAGACATAATGTGTTAAAGCAAGAAAGACACTGTTATTGAGCAGTATCTTGCTTTCAATAATCATACTCCTTAGATACAAGGACAAGATAATTGTTGTTAATTGGCTAAGTGGCATTCTCTGAGGCAAACCTACTTTCCTTTGTAGAATACTTAGATAAATTTCATAACAATCCAAAGCTAATGGACACAACTGAGAGAGATGCCACTTTCATTGTCATCATCAGCTCTGTTTTCCCATTTTATATGGGGTTAATGTGTCTTATCAATTGCCACCTTAATCACCTCCTGCTCATTCCATAATGTCTGGATGCCAATACCTTTATTATTCTCAGCACTAGTTTATATGATCTTGATAGCACCTGTACACAATGAAAATATTTCCTCTGGTCTCTCTTTGTTTCCATACATTTCTTTTTGTATATATTGTAAGTGCTGTAGATAAATATATATTATCTAATTATCCCTATAACATTTGCTTACCCATAAGCTGTTATGTTTCATAGAATTTTTATTTTCCATACTCTATGAATTACTACCATAACTATATGCAATACATTATTGAAATTTTTTTTTTTGTGGTGATGGTTTTCCTCAGGCCTCCACTAAAAATGGTCTTTCATTGTCCAGTAAATAAATGCAAATAAATAAATATATGAATAAATAAAATCGCCTCAAGTTTCCTAAGTTGCTCTGACTTCGCCATCAGTACAGCAGCACTGGTCATACCACTGTTTTGCACACCTATATTTTCCGTTTCATTTGCATTTTTCTGGCATGCACTATCAATGACATTTTGTGTCACTTGGCTATTGTAAGTGTGATTTTTTAGCTTTGACATCCTAATGCAGTCTTCTCTCGTCAATACCCTTCAAATACTTGAGGATGTTAAACATTTCTACTATCTTCCTTTCTGTCTTAGTTTTCAGCTTCATTTAATTTTTTACATTTGCTTCCTTGACCACCATCTTATCTATACTCAGTTCTATCCCATGGGCCTTCAGGTTTGCATTCTATTTCTCCACCATTTGTAAGGTCCTGTTTAGGCCCCACTTGTAGTATCACATTGATACTACAGTAGTGTTTTTTATCTGTCTCTTTCAACCTGTAGTCCATCACCAGTTTGAAAAGGAGTGGGATCACACTTTTGCCCTGATGCACATACATTTCCAACTGAAACCACTCTGTGAGTCAGAACTGCTCATACTTGGGTCTTTGTGACCTTGTACGTAGGCTGCATTAATTCTGCCATTGCAGGACTTAAGGTTGCCAGCTTTCTTTGTGGCTGAAATCAGACTAAGGTCATGCCCCTCACATCACCCATAACTCCACCAATTCCCACCCTTCTCCCACCCATGTCACGCCCATTTGTGACATCACAGTGACATCAGCTGATAGGAACACCCCCTTTTTTTCTGTTCCGGATGCCTGTTTTCAGCTGATTTCTCCCCAGTTGCCAAAAGCACTGTTCAAAGCTCTCACTGTCCATACTGTCTTCTGCTTTACTTCTACAGTGATTACAAATATTTAGATTTAATTTAAAAAATGTATTTCAAAATTTATAGCACAAACCACTGATACACATTTGCTAAACAAAGCAATACAGTCTCACAATGAAAACAGACAGCATTAAAGGAAAACAACAGGATATTAAAGCAGATTCCCCAACCTGCTGACTCTTCCAGTCCCTGTTCTTTGATAAAGCTTAAAAAAATCACCCTTGCAGCTTTAAAAAATAACCCACTCAACTGTTTTCCCTGTTCTGCTTCCTAGCTTTCTGTACTGTTTTTGTTTCACTTTGCAAACCAACTTGAAAAACCTGTAGCTGGCTCTGAAATTATGATGTCACATCTGCCATCTGCTCTTGCTCTAGGTATCGGGATGTTTCCTCCCCCAAAGTGATGTAATCCCCACCTGATTTGCATGCTGTATAGAAGAGCCAGT